>NC_068316.1:8358264-8390764 GCF_025860055.1 Xyrauchen texanus
GTTAGACTTATAGATAGACAGACAGACTAAAGTATTTTAAATAAAATAATTATTTACAGAGGAAAAACAGACCTTGACCTTGGCCCCTAAAAATCATACCAAGAATGTCTCATTGGATGATTCTTCTTAGGAAATACGTAATTACTAACATTAAAAGCTTCAAAGAACCCTAATATCACTAAGAAAAAAAATGTTTAGTGCCCGAAATGCAGTAATTTGTCCATAATTTATTCATCTTACGTTTGGGGTCAAGACTAGATTCGAGACGCAAGATGATTGTGCTATAAAAGAAAATCTATTTAAGATGTTCAGTTTACACTCCTTCTTTGGACCTCGGCAGTGACCCAGCGCAGAGCAGGAATTATGAAAGCCAATTTGAATTATTTAACGAATTCCAGAAAGGATTCAAATTAAGTTTTTTTTCTCACCCTCCTTTTCCTTTCATCGTGTCTCATTAAAGCAATTAGCTCTGATGCCTAATAAACTAGAAACAGCCCCAACTATAAAGCCCCAGCCAATGACAGAGAACAGAGAAAACTACAAGGAAGAAGGTCACAAGGCAGACATAATGTAGATACTCATACAGAGCCTTCTTATACAATATTTGCACTGGGTTGATGCTATGTGGGTTGCATCTGAGTAAATAACTGTAGGATGTTTTGGGAAGAGGGAATAAAACATATACAGCAGCCACTTAAAACCATTTTAAATATTTTGGAAATTGTCAGATACACCTACTTTTTAAGGTAAATATACCTCTGTTATTCACAGAAACGTCAAAGTTACTGTTGTAACATCAGATCCCTGATGGAGGGTACGAGACGTTGTGTCAAGAGAAGCGACACTAGGGGACTTCTTTGAAGGCCTCGGTTACCTCTGAACTTGAGAATAGACAGAATCTGCATGTCCCTCCAAAAGACATATGAGTATAAAAGGAGGGAATCATGCACTGTCCATTCAGGTTTTGCACTGAGGAGCTGAGAGTAAGGTTCGGCCATAGCAGTGGCTCGTTTCAGCACCGTGGCCAGGGGGACACAACTTCTCATTCCCTCCATCAGGGAACGGAGGTTACAACAGTAACCTAGAACTTCCCCGTCTGTCGCTCACTTCGACGTTGTGTCGAGTGAAGCGACACTAGGGGTCCCTATTCAATCACGCCATGCGCTGAACCGTGTACGTGCTCTGCTGATGCAGGTGTGGGCAGGCAGTTGCATGCAAAAGTGACAGGCTGCATCAGACCGCACGTACCCTTCCCCAACGCCCCATAAAATTGTCATAACTTTTTCGGTTCCCGGCAGCCCAAAGGAGGGAACAAAGCGACGTGCCAAGCATGGGAGCAGGCCGTGCCAGCCGCGCCTTTTCTCTCTCTTTGTTTCTCGCATAGAGTTAAAGTGGCTGGGGCCATCTTAACGCTATCGTCTCCGGCACAATCTCTGTCCTATTATACAGTCCATTCCCTGTCAAGCACCAGCGATATAAACTAAGATACAAGGCTACATTCATAAGAAAAGAAAATTGCACTTAGAATTAGTGCTCTCGTGAAAATTGGGTAAGACGTTGCGCACAGTCGGAGCGTGTTGTGCTGCGATTTGCGCACTCATGAAAATAGCGCCCTCTATGTCTGATGGCTTCTACTGAGATAGCTACACTTTAAACCAAAAAAGCTTTTTTTTTGTGATGTAGCTTCCTCTTTTTGACCCATCCACTTGACGTTTCCTAAAACCAAAGAAAAAAAATTGCTCTTCTGGCAGATACAGTATAACTACCCATCAGAAGACCTGAGGTTCATAAAGCAATCGGGAGACTGATTAAATTGTATTAGACCATACAGACAGATTATTAAAAGAAAACCATTAGTAAACAGTTGTGTTATCTCCAAAAACAAGGGCACTACAAGTGTCTCCACTTATATCTCCACAGCTGCAGCAAAACTTACACTTGTTTTTGTTTGGGAGATTATCTTCATCCTCAACATGTGCTATTGAATCAGAAAGACAAATATTGGTGAGGCGCTTGTCAGCTAACTCATAGTGGATTCTGTATGAGACATTGTCTACAGGAAACTGTAGCAAAATCACCTCTCTGACAATGTGCTCCAGTACCCAAGGGGGAAGGGAGGAAACACGCGGGCACCTGAGCCCTGACAGAGGGAGATAACAGCTGACTACTTGCCACCTTATTTTTCCAGGAACTCATTCGTAAACTATAGACATCCAGCACTCATGGATACCCTGTAAAACAAAGTTTACAGCCCCTGTGGCATCTGAACAATTATAATGCTGCTTCAGGTGCCCTACAAAAAGTATTTTTAAGGATCACTAAATGTTCATTGCTTTTTCTTTATGAAGATGATAAATCTGTGGCAGGCGATCCATACGGAAAACCGTTATCATGAGACTCAGCATTCTGAAGAAGAAATTGGTGAATTGACAAGAAGAAATGCATTGTATGAAATACTTAGGTGAAAAAAAGTGTCCTTCATTTTACATGTGAAAAGCACATAAAAACATTAATATTGATTTTGCAACATAAACTGACAAACATATAAGCAACAACGCACACTTTCCAATGCCATAACACTTTCCACAAATAGGGAACAAAAAAGGCCTGAAACTCTTTACAACAAACGTTCAATGAAAGGAGGTGCTTAACCTTCAGAAAATGTTTATCGTTAATCATATGCATCTTTTAATCATTTTAGATGAGCTTTGCAGATTTTGCAATCCTGTTACCATAATTTTGGACATGGGTAAATGTAAAAAATAAAATTGTTATAATTTTTCTATTTTTGAGACAAAATGTTATACAATTAACAAAATTACTTTCAAAAACAACGCCATACTGGGTAACAGGGTTGCCTAAATGTAGCCTAAATTAAGCTATACATCAGTAGGGGATAGTTAGTTTGGGAACAAATATTGGTTTATCCTTGTGCGACCCCGAGTACACAAGCATTGGACACTGGATTTTTGCTTTGCTCTAAGGAATGCATAATTTAAGTGAATTTAAACCAATTTATCTCAGTTCAGAAGACTCGTTCAGTAATTTTGGCGTAAGGAGTCATGTGACAAAACAACATAGCGCAGATCACAGCGCAGTTTGTCTTTGGGAGAAATGCCAACAAGACTACATCTAGTAAAAACCTAATTAAGCTTTTACATTGAAACCTGTCATGAGTCAAAATATTAGAGTATCTAGGTTCATAAGATTTTTAAAATTTGAGCGATTCAACGCAAAACGCCACGCTGCTAAACACGATGTACACTAAAGTGTACTTTTGCACATTTTTCCTTAGAAATCCAATATTTACAAATTGAGAATCAATGGATTCATCCGAAAGCTCATTCAAATATTGCATTCAGAGGCTTTATATGGAGTTGGAATGAAAATGTGGTCCATTTTTAACTGTTCTGAGACCAGTGTAGACGACAGCACTCTGGAGGTTAAGTCATTCACTAAATAGGGAGCAAGGGGGCACCCTATAGCTTTCCTATGCAGTTAAGTTCATTCATTTACATTTATTCATTTAGCAGATGCTTTTACCCAAAGCAACTTGCAAAATGAGGAAGGTCCTAAAATCTGAACAAAAGTTTAGTTTCATGCTGCAGATGATGTTTTAACGACTCAACATGTTTGGCAGACATGGGACAATGGCAACAATAAATAGATTCAGAATTGATAATGTATCGTTTAAATTTAACATGGTTGGCAGTGATTGGATGATGCTGGCCATTACTTTGAATCAGAATTAATTGATGTAAAGCCTGTAATGTCTCAAAAACATGAATAACCAGCACTCCTGAAAAAAATAAACAGTTCAATTAATACAAATCTGACTTTCTATAGCTTGGTATTTCTTAAAATTTGTCCACATAAGTTTTTTATTATTATTATTTGCATGTTTAATAGGTGCTACTAATTACAAATCAAAAGGGAAATGGAAAATGCATACGGGCCATTCTGCAGGTCTTCAGCTGCACACTTGTATGGGGTCTTCATTGTCGTATGGGACATACCTGTCAACACTCCCGTTTTTCCCGGGAGTCTCCCATATTTCACACCCATCAACCGCCCCCCTCCCATTATTCTCCCAGGAAACTCCCGTAATTTGTATGGCCCAAACCTCGTTATATGGATAATCACATCAACATATTATTCCAAGGTTGTCCAGTTGCCAGATCTTGTATGAAACGCATCCTACTCACACAATCGACACATCATACAAATTTGAACCCATTTGTGACCTCAACCTGTCAACCTACAACCCAGTTGCGCTGTTGATATCAGCGCAGGTAGTAGACGCGGGAAATTGAATCAAGCATCACTGTTAGATGGGAGAAGACTCAGGTGGTGCTACGGCCATATATATATATATATATATATACACACACACATGTCAATTTAACAACAGTTGGACGGAAGAATTTAATTTCATATCTCGAAGCCATGTACACAATGCCCATGACTTTTACAAAGTGTGTCACACTGATTTTAATATCGGACACGGTGGGAAAAATTATGTTACTCAGCACATAAAATCACAATGGCACAATTTTTATATATTTAGCCTGCCTCTGCCATCCAGCATCCACCCCCCGCCCTCAGAGGCCTCCCAGATTTTGGTACCCAAATGTTGACACATTCTCAACTGGAGACAGGTCAGGACTGCAGGCAGGCCAGTCTAGCACCCACACTCTCTGCTCACACAGCCATACACTTTAAATTTGGGCAGTATGTGGTTTGAAGTTGTCCTGCTGTAAAATGCAGGGATGTCCCTGGAAAAGATGGTGCTGGATGGCAGTATATGCTGCTCCGAAACTTGTACATATCTTTCTGCATTCATGGTGTTCACACAGGTGTGTGAGTTACCCATGCCATGGACACTGACACACCCCTGGCCCATACAGACACTGAGATTTGACCTGACGCTGATAACAGCTTGGATTGCCCTTTTCCTCTTTGGCCTGGATAACACAACAGCTTTGTTTTTCAAAAACTTTTCAAAAAAAGGGAATCTTCAGACCAAAAAACACAGTTCCACTGTTCTACTTTCCATCTAAGATGAGACCGAGCCCAGAGAAGTCAGCAGTGTTGATGTAGGGCTTCTGATTTGCATAGTTAAGTCTTAACTTGCATCTGTGGATGCAGGGGTAAATGGTGTTGACTAACAAAGGTTTACTAAAGCTATCCCAAGCCCATGTTCATGATATCTATTACAGATGAACGCAGATTTGTAAGGCAGTGACGTCTGAGGGATTAGAGACCACACACATTCAGTAGTGGTTTTCGCCTTGCCCTTTACGCACTGAGATTTGGTCATATTCCTTGAATCTTTTAACTATGTTGTGCACTGTAGAGGGTGAAATGCCCCAAATCCTTCCAATTTGACTTTGGGGAACATTGTTCTCAAAGTGCTGGATTATCTGCTGAAGCATCAGTTGGCAAATTGACAAATCTCAAATGATCATTGTTCAAGTTGCTCACTGTCTCAACTGTTTCGGAGTTGGGGTTGTATTTGCGGAAAGTGCTTTATGTCAAATTTCCGAGATGCTGTAAGCATTACAAGTCAGAAGATGCACACCTATACTCTTGATACAGTGCAAATCAAATGCCATATGTTCAGTCTATAGCACAGAGCCTTTATGAATTAAATCAGGCTTGCAATCCATCCCTATTGATTACAGTGATGAATTAGGCAGCTGTACTTAGCAACAGTGCTGTCAGCAGGGACTAGATAATCTCCCCTACAAAACACCTCCATCTTGTTGTGTCTCTACATCAAACGAGCAGGAGGCTCAGTTGCCTTTAAAGGACAGACGAGGCATAGCAGCCACCTGCCAAAAATCACAAACCCTTCCCGACGCACGCTGGTCTGGGGAGATATTCCTGTGACTTAGATGGCATGTGCCTGGAATCATAAGATAATTACATTTGAGTGAGTGTCTGTGTGTGTGTTTGTGCGTGTGCATTAGAGTGTAGCTCAGCAACACATTATTGTCTTATGATGGAATAGCTGTAAAGTCCAAGGAGGTTAAAAGACTATATGTCTGCGTGAGCCTGTATGTTTTACATGTATCTTATGTGGTATAATATTTTAAGTGCATCAATTTATACAAAAACAAAACAACATGATAAAAAATTAAGCGCTTCATATATTCCATGTTAATCTTAGTTGTAGTCTTAACCATCATGTTGGGTAGCCCTGCCTACAATGCAATCTCATTAGTACTCATTATACAAAAAGCTTTCACTGCAAAATGCTGCAATTGGCCAATCAGAATTAAGTATTCTGGAGAGCCATGTAGTCAAGTAGGAACAATACAGTGATTATGTGACCTCCATCGCAATCCTCATGAAAGCGCCTTTATCTAAAGGCTTTTGTGTGTGATACAGAAACAAAAACATTTTTGTGATTCTATGTGAGGGTCTTCTGAGCATGTGTGGCCAAATTCAACTTGGGTTTTAGCAGTTGCGGTATAGAGCACAGCTGCAGGTTTCAGGCCAATCAAAAGGTTAAAGCACAGCTACCCAGAAGCCTAACCAGATGGGTCCAGTGCGAGGTAGCAGACCATCTAAATCTGGAAACAACGGCAAGTGTCTCTCTACTCTTCTGCTAGTTGTCGAGTAAGAGCTCTGGTGAGAGGCAGGTGCAAAGTTAAAGGTCTAGGGTTAGAAAGGGGATGCACCTCACAGACTTTCGCTGGGTTTCTTTTCCAGTGCATTTTCTCCAATTGATTTGCAGCAGTGGAATGGAGCAAGGTGTGAGTCTGCACCCAAGGGTTCAAGACCAGGATACACTAAATAGACAAATAAAGAGAAAGGGAGAGAGTCAATGTATGTTAAAGGGATAGTTTACCTTAAAATGAAAATTCTGAAATCATATACATTACTCATCCTACTGAAATAGGACTGGCTCTGATAAGCTCAAAAAAAAAAAAAAAAAAAAAAAAAAAAAGCACCATAAAAGCATCATGAAGCAGTCCATTCTGTATGACTTATGTGCTATATTTCAAGTCTTCTGAAGTCATGTAACAGCAATTGAGTGAGGAACAAACTGAAATGTGTGTCATTATTCACAGATAATCTTCCTCTTGAGTTTCCTGCAACCAGATTATTGAGTCTGTTAGTTAAACTCAAGAAATGAATCAGTCTGTTTTGTGAACAAATGATTTGGATGCTTTTTTTTTTTTTTTAACTGAATGAACCAATTCATTGAAAAGATCTGAATAAAAAATAAAAAAGATTCATTCACATTACTACTCCTTTCATGAACTCTTTTAAACATTCCAAGGAGAGCTAGGGAGGATGTTAAGATTACCATTGAATAACAACCTACATATTTGGTTTACAACACAAAGCTCTCTTTTGGCTTCAGAAGACTTGAAATATTGTGCAGAAGTTGCATGGATGACTTTTAAAGAGATAGTTCACCCAAAAATGAAAATTCTCTCATCATTTATTCACCCTCAAGCATATAAAGTAGGGTGGTACCTGTATCGGTATCGGCTCCGATACTGAAGCTTTTAGACAGATTGGGTATCGGTCGGATGAGGCCGATCCAAAACCGATACTGTGTGTTAGTCATGTTCGTTACAGTCAAGCTCTAAAAATGACATAAAAGAACCATAAAAACACAATTAAAGCAGTTCTAGTGTATTTTATTCAAAGCCATTTGAAGATGAGCGTTAGCTCTGTGAATCACAAAAGGCTGTGTTTAATAAGTAAATATATAGTATGCACAGCGCCAGTGCGTTAGTGAATGGTGCTGCTCTGTTGACACAAACTCACGCACAGGCTGGTGATGCACTCGCGGCTATTTTTAGCCTTCACAGCGGTGCGCAATATTTGAGTGATACTGAAGAACAGCATCACAGGTGTAGATGACCAATAGTTCAGTTCACTTAGAATATGCATTTAGAACGGCACCGGAGGTGCATTTTACCACAATTTGAATAAGAAGCAAATTAAACTACTGTGAACTTGCCTACAAACAGACACTTACAGGACTTCCTGAAGAGTTTAGAATGTCAAAATAAAAGTGTGCAGGTTTAGAAAGTTCTCGATTTAAATGTATTACTGTTGTATTTAAAATTACAATTAAAAGACAATAATAATAATAATATTAATAGCAATGTATTATTATTATTATTGTCATCATTAGTATTTGTTTTCAATTTATAACAATATTTAAGTTGAATGGGTTCCAAAAAGTAACTGTGTGAATGAAAAGTGAGCTGATGTCTTACAACTAAATTGAACAAAAAGGAGATCTGAATACTTTAAAGACCAGATGCAAGTTGAAACATTTTTGGGTGAAAAAGGCAAAAATAAAACACTGGTTTCTTTTCTAAAGAACACATGAAAACTGGAATTACTGTTAATTGTGCTGCTACATTATCCAGTATACTAGTTAATAATAAAGTGTTTCTTAATAAGCTATACATTCATATTGAAATAATGTGATTAGAGGTTTGTGTTTCTTTACATATTAAAGAGTAATCCAATTACTTCCACACCTATTTAAAGATATTCTAAACTGATTATGCAAAAAACAATCTGTGGTATCGGCCAATACAATGATTTCCGATATCGGAAGCAAAAAAGTGGTATTGGTGCATCCCTAATATAAAGGCAGCATAAAATAATCCACATGACTAAAGTGGTTAAATCCATATCTTCAGAAGTGTTATGATAGGTGTGGGTGAGAAACAGATCAGTATTATAGTCCTTTTTTGCTGTAAATTTCCACTTTCACTACTGGGTAGAGATACGCACAAAGAGTGTGAATCACTGAAAAACAAGAGAAGAAGTATGTGAATGTGAAAATGTATAGTAAAAAATAACTTATTGATCGTTTCTGGGTTGGCATGAGTGTGCATGAATTTTCATTTTTGAGTGAACTATCTCAGGTAGTTTTATGTATGTGTGTGTTTCTAAGCAGGCCTACACACATCCTTGTACTTGAACAAAAGTAAATCATGGCAAGGATGTTTCCAATGCTCTGGGAAAACGGTACGCTCAAAGTTTCACAGCTGAACAATTAAGCGAGTTCTGAGGACAAATCAAAAACATACCAACAGGCTGTATTTAAAGAATCAAGAGAGACTTTCCAGATGCTTGTCATTCCTAAACTGAAGTAACTCAACATCTTTTCACTCTGGAGAAATGCAGACAGCTAACCTTCAACTCATTCGCTTCCAAAATATCTAATACTTCTGAAAACACACACACAACCATTCAGACAGAGTCAGCTTCCCACATAACCATGTCATTAACATAATTAAAAGATTTTAGAGAATTTTAAGAGAGTTATTCGGCCCTTGCTAAGGCAAGCATAACTATTTCTATTGCTAAAAAGTATGGTTAGGGATTTAATTAGGGAACCTTACGTTTTGTGCTAAGGACATCAATTATACCTCAAATTGTGCACCCTAACAACTAACTAGCAAACACTATTAACACCCTAAAAACATTCAGAACACCTTAGAAACAACATAGAAAGCTCAAAGCAACAAGCTACAAACCTCTCCAATCACCATAGCAGCTGCTAAACAATGCGCTAGCAGCAACGACCCACAACGACCTAGCATCATGGAGGTGAATTTTACACAGGCAAACCTCATATTTCTTTCAGAAAATGTAAAGATCTTGCAAAACATATAAATGACTGACGTAAAGAGAGGTCTTTCTGCCCGGCTGAAAAAAATAAACACAGCTTAAACCAGCCAAAGCGTTCTTATCTAGTCTTAGCCATTCTCCCAGCCTGGCCAAGATGAAAAGTGCACAAAACCCTTCTTAAACTTCCAACAGACCAATGTTGGGAAAACTACTTTAAATCTGTAGCTTTCCCAGCTATAAACTACTAATAACCAGGGTTTGAAAATTAGTGAGGTCTGGGTGGGGTGCCAAGAATTTTACCAAAATTACAACTATGTCGTCACCAATGAGGTCGCGAAACATTAGCTACTCAAATGAATGAAACAGCATAGCCTTCATAATGGCCAGTGTTTGCATATTTGATTTTGTTCTGTAGTCTGTACTACAGATGGTGTACTAGTGTAGTGTGCTACTGTTTTTGAACCTTTCAGATAACGTCATGATGATCATCAGGGCCGGATTAAGACTCCTTGGTTCCCCTGGCCTTGACGATATATACTTATCTTATAGCATATATAATTTTTGTGCTATTTAACATGTTTTCTAAAATCATATAATAACTGTGTGTTCCTTCGAGACACAAAACTTTTGTCCTCCAGGGGGCGTTTGACGGCTCAGAAAACTGAATCCTCCATTGATCTGCATTCAAATCACTGGATGTTTTTATGTCTAATAATTGGAGACATTTTACACTGGATTAATTTACAATTTAAAAACGTTAAATGCGATGATTCATACCTGTGGATGGAAACCCACTACAGCGATATCTATACAATAATTTCTTAAACTCATCCATCCAGTAATAATAAACGACTCTATCCTGGTCCATCCTGACCAGTGCTGAGAAAAGTAACAGTCGCCAAGTGACAGCACTGTCAATGTGCTTCTTTAGCAGCGGTCTGGACCTCTGGACAGTAATTTAAAGCCGATCAATGATATTCAAATCTTTTTAAATAATTAATGAATTAAAGAAAGCTGACAATCGCAATGATTTGTACCTGTGGATGGAAACCCACCACAGCAGTATCTATACAATAATTTCTCATTCCGTGAAAATAAACAACTGTGACTGGTCCATCCTAATTAGCGCGGAGAAAAGTTACAGATCTTGTGACAGCATCATGTATGTGCTGCTTCAGCAGTGGACTGGACCTATGGACAGCAATTTACTGGCGATTAATGATGGACGTTTTTCAAACTAATTTTTGTGCCATTGAAGGGCATTTCGGGGAGGGGCGCCACTTGAAGGGTTGTTTGAAAATGTATTTTTGTACAAGCCTATTAGCGAAAGAGTACACTTATATAGTAATGCCATGCTCTCTTCAAAGTGCCAACATTAAGAGCTCTGTCTGGAGCGAGTAGGACATAGGGATGATCACCCTATATAAAATTCGTTTTTTAATACATTTTGAATTGAAGATTCAATGCGCTGAAATGTACAGTATAGTGAACTTCTAAGACGTGAACTGGCCTAAAGCTATTTAAAAATTGCAGTCATACGTTCAGTTGTACAATACGAATATGAACAATTACCTCATATCTGGTTATGGAAATGCTCATAACGCAGTTAAAATACAGTCAAGCTAATCTTATAAAAATGTAGCTGGATACGCTACAAGTTACTAACAAAAATACGCTAACTACATTAATGTAACTGTACATTTATATATAATGATAAGATGATATTATTTAATTCTGCCTGCTGAAAAAACCTTGGTACACAGAAGACAAAAACATTCATGTTTCATTTTTTTGATTTTCCTGTAGATCACAGACGTAGTTGAGCCTCTCAGAGTGGCTGGGGTCTACCTGTGGCCACTTCTCTTTAATCAAACCTGAGTGTCTCTCTGTGCCCCCTCTCCAGCGCCGGCATCACGAGCCATGCCATTATCGACCCCTCCCATTCCGTCCTGACAACAAACACAGCCACGCACCTCTCCATTACAATCAGGGCTGACCCACTCAGCGTCAAAGACCAAGTACTCCTGCAGGCTAGCGGGGAAACAAATCCGTAATCACACCTCATCTAGTTTTAACACATCCATGCAAATGCCTGTGCAAAAAAACAAAGCCCAATACAGTGTGACAGTTAAAACGGAAATTCCAAAATGCACATTTCTGACTGGATGAGCAGAGTTACACACTGCCTTACAAACTAAAATCAGGGAAGTTGGTCTCTTGGACTATGATCTGTCATTTGACAGACTAGTTTGATTAAATTATGCTCAGATTAATTTTTTTTTATAAAAATAGACATTTAGCTAGACAATAAAAAAACTTGGAAGCCACTTTCTCTGTGTTTGCGTAGTTACTGCGCTTTGCCTTATGGTCCAATTAAACCCCCTTGTACTTGGCAAAATTTTAAACTGTCATTAATTGAGTATATTCTTTTTTCTTTACAAACAGTACATTCACATGCAGGGACGAATTACCGACTGGGGTGCCCAGGGGCCCTTGACTACCTGGGGGTGCCCTGGGCTTTAAGGCTGTGTCATCTGGTTTGGTGATCCCCTTGGCTTGAAAACCCTTTTGGGCATGATCAACGACGTCACATTAAATTGAATAACACCTATGGGTTATCAGTTTGTCTTCAATTTGACACCAAGATTCATTTTTTTTATCTTAATATAGCTAGAAACCCTTTTGTTAGCCTTGATTTAAAGCTTTTTTTTTAAAAAAAAGCTTTTTTAAATGTTTTTGTTGACAAAAACAAGGCAAAGTGATATTACTGGGAAGAGGAAAAGTCAATTAAAAGAGACAGTGTGCAGAAAGCTTCCATATAGTCAGTTATGACAGAGATCCTGACAAAAGGTGAAATAAACAGGATCGATATCAGCTGATCAGGTGACAAAATATATGTTATTAATGTATTGGTTACAGATAACACAGGACAACTTCAGGGGTCTTGTAGAGTTCGTATCGGCTGTAAAAATCCTGATCGGAGCATCCCTAATTATAGACGAAGTCGAGCTACAATCGGATTCATATTTTAGTCCGACTTCACAAAAATCAGACTGGTACGATTTCAGTCAGACTAAACCGTTTTCATGACATTTTAAAAAGACAAATCAGTCAGACTTAAATTGAACTTTTAAAGACAATGATCATTACAGATAAAGTATTTAGAACTAAAGTTTATCCATTTACTTAAAAGAATCAATAGTTTAAACAGTAACAGTTTAGCATGTACAATGTATTTTCTTAAGTGCTTTGATTAGGTTCCGCTGTAAGGCTTTATTAATTATGTGACTTTCAATAGTCTTGAAGGCACCAAAGCTACACTCTCTTAAATTCCTCAGTCACTTTGAGATGTTTCATTCTTTTTTCAACCATTCATTACAACATTGAGACCTAATAACAAGGTCTTTCGTCAAAGGAGAAATGCAAATGGGATTCGTAGACTGTAATCAGCCTGAAGCTTCACCAATGCAAAAACGACTAACCTTCAACCTTTTAAACTTCTCTAGTGTGTATTCTCTCACAAACGTGTACATGGGACTTGTTGCAGTGCCTGCCGCAGAAACTCGCTGTTTGTTTGCAGTGGTCATAAGAATTATGAAACGCAAACACAATTAGCATCTGTTGCCCAAAGGGGGGAAGGAACACAGAAAAGCCTTTACTTTATTAAGAAATGCCCTCTGCAAAATACAACCCCAATGACCAGATCAACTGGAGGCATTCAGAAAACAAACAGCTATTAAAAAAGATTAAAGAATGACTAAAAATACAATTAACACGTATAGATTTGCATAATATAGAGTAAATACAGAGATGCTACTCCTTAGTAATCTTTAGGCTTGTCTTTGCTTTTTCTGGAGAAGCCCTTAAAGAAATATTACATATTTCAGTGTTCACGGTATATATATGTCTGACACCAACAATCATGTCACGGTCCAAATCACTGAGATCACATTTTTCCCCATTCTGATGGCTGATGTGAACATTAACTGAAGCTCCTGACCCATATCTGCATGATTTTATGCACTGCACTGTTGCCACATGATTGGCTGATTAGATAATTACATGGATGATTGTTGGTGCCAGATGGGCTGGTTTGAGTATTTCTGTGACTGCTGATCTCCTGGGACTTTTACACACAACAGTCTCTAGAATTACTCAGAATGGTGGCAAAAACTAAATACATCCAGTGAGCGTCAGTTCTGCGGATGGAAACACCTTGTTGATGAGAGAGGTCAACAGAGAAAGGCCAGACTGGTTCGAACTGACAAAGTCTGCAGTAACTCAGATAACCAATCTGTAAAATTGTGGTGAGAAGAATATCATCTCAGAATGCTATTCTGAGATGCGGGTTGGTGCTGTTTTGGCAGCACAAGGGGGACCTACATAATATTAGGCAGGTGGTTTTAATATTGTGGCTGATTGATGTATATAGTATATATGTATGCAATAGTGTATATATATATATATATATATATATATATATATATATACACTGTGTGTGTGTGTGTGTGTGTGTGTGTGTGTGTGTGTGTGTGTGTGTGTGTGTGTGTGTGTGTGTGTGTGTGTTTTGTGATTTACGAGGACAATTTTGTAAGTTACAAACTGGTAATTACAAGGTTATTATGCTATAAATGTGATTTATGAGGACATTTCTAGTGTCCCCATAATTCAAATCGCTTAAAAATCATACTAAACAATGTTTTATTGAAAATGTAAAAATGCAGAAGGTTTTCTGTGAGGGTTAGGTTTAGGGTTTAGAGGATAGAATCTATAGTTTATACAGTATAAAAGTCATTATGTCTATGGAAAGTCCTCATAATGATAGGTAGACCAACATATGTGTGTGTGTGTGTGTGTGTGTGTGTGTGTGTGTGTGTGTGTGTGTATGTGTGAGACCGTATACAGAAAAAAACTGCTTGTTTAAGCCAATTATATGAATAGTCTTCATCTTGATAAATTAATGAGATGTGTATCTTTTTAACTACTGTCCTACAAGAACTATTCGATTTTAAAGTGCTTATTTTTACAGTGGAATTTACCAAGTGCACTTTTACCATTTTTATGAAATTCCAGGTCATCTTAGAGACATGAAGTGCATATTGTAAATTGCTTTGAGAAGCAGAGATGTATTTTTTCAATCAAGTCTCTGCATCACTGTTTTGAGGGATCTAACCAAATAAAGTGAGTAAAGCACTTCTGTGACTAACTCTCCAAAAGATCCCTGTCTTTAGCCTAGTATTGACCCTCTCCTGTCAAGTGGAAAATATACAAGAGAAACAGATGTATGCTGGAACTAGGTAGAAGCCAACGCTAATGATGTTTGGCAGATGTTTAATTCTCTTGTGCTACAGAATGTTTAAGAAAATAAAAATAAGACAATACCTGTTCTCTTACATGTTCTGTACTTTACACTATAAGCAATATTCATTCAAACCAAATGAGTTCAAAGATATCTTGTAAAATAGGACAAAATAGGACAGACAGAAATCTTGACAGAGAAAAAAAATTTGTTTATTTTAAGATTTTGCAACCAAAATACATTTTCACATTCTGGCACGCAAATCAATATCTCATGTCCATTTACAGTATTTAATCATTTGGTTGGTAGCAGAGTAATATGCTGGATAATGTACAGTTAGTCGGTCATTATCGCAAAATAAACCCCTTCAGGGTTCTGTTCTGTGATGACAAGACATTATGCGCAGACGCTAATGAGATCAACACTACGCATGAAGTATGCATCCATACCTCCCAATCAATACTGTGTACACACTGCAGGGCATCAATCGTATTTTAAAACAGCCTCATCCCAGAGAGCAGATGCATCTCTAGGACTCAGTAGGAGAACAACATTTAGATGTAGAGTATAAACGCAAATACTATAGAAGCAAACTGCTCAGACCGCAGGCTTCATTCGACGTTCGCTTGCACAAACATCCAGGAGGCTTCTCGCTCCCTAGACAAAACGCTTGCTGTGGCGCAGCTGATAAATGCCAGAGACAAAGACTGTCTGAGACAAGCATGGATTTTTGCAGTTATTCATAAGTCCTGGAGGATCCATAGCCAAACAGGGACTAAAGTGCATTATCAAACAATATTTTAAAACAAAAATCGTCCAGATTCCCCCATCGTCGACATGACCTTTCTCGTCAGAGAAGGCCGCAGCTACGCGGGAGAAGCATGGTTGCGCTGACAGCCCTTTCCGCACAGGGCCCATCTGCATGCCTTGGACGGTTTCACGGGGGAGCCGTCACGTCTGTTTTTAATCACTCTTCAATGATCACGCAGCCCAAACAGATGGAAGATCAATAACCGGCTCTACCCAGCCAGATCAGGCAAACTGCAGCCCCTCTGAGATCAGATAGGGAGCCTCTATGATGGACAGTGGCGAATGGCAAATCAAACTCAACTGCAAATGCTAATTAATGTGGGGCTCAGCCTGGGTTGCATTCTGCACTAAAGTGAGACTAACATACTGCATACCAACACAACTTAAAAACAAGCAACTGTGTCTTTAAATGTGTACAAAGCAACAAGCTTTACTCTTGTAGTGCACTTGGCTTTAGATAGTGTGCTCTTTAACTGCCAAATTAACAGTTATTCACAGAACGACCAAGGATTAATCTCAAATTTGGCCTGGTGCATGTCCTAAGAGCAGTACCTGACAATGTTTTCATCCTGGGCTAGTTCCAAGGTGGTGACACATGCTTGAAACATTCATATGGCTATTAGCAAAGCAGATGGTACTGCTCTTTTGCTGTATAATCAATAACAGCACCATATTGTGCAATAAATTACATCCACCGTCCTCTTGCAGCACACACCAGAAAACCTCAGGTGGCTTAGTATGCATGAAACGCTTCTGTTCGTAGCATACATGGAGGGAAACATGCAGCTTAAATTTAACTCTATAACACTATAATCCTCCCGAACAGGAAATTATTTAAGCTAAAAAAATAAATAAATAAAGTGGGAATAACTAAACATGAGCTGGCAAGCCGCCACCCTGTTCTGTCTCTTCTCAGATCATTAGTGGAATTTCCACATATTGATCTAGCGTTAGCTAAATAAAGATCAGCAGTATCAAACACAGGCTTTGAATATAAGTTGTTTTTTTCCCATAAGATTTGAAACAGCATATGAGATACGGATATGTATAATACATCAAATTCCCATATGGCTTGATGTACTTCACCAGTCCCAAATATTTAGTCCACTTGAAAACGTGAAAATAATCAAATATCTCAGATGGTGTTCATGTGACTTTCTAATATATTTAACATACTGAACTTAGTCACATTATTTAACTCTGTTAATCGTTAACTGCATACCTCTGGACTTGAGACCTCATTTCATCCCCTGTGCCTTTAGTATTCCTCAATCTATCTCTTAGAAGTAGTATAACACAATGGGGGATTGCTAAAAAAAAAAATATTACATTTTATAATGGTTTTAAGTACCAAGTGTGTACTGTATAGGGTATTAGAGACTCTAGGTATGTAATAGTGTCTGTTTTTTGTTTTTTTTGCACTTCCATAAATTATATTTTTTAATGATTATTTTATATCTATACGTTTACTATCACCGGCTATCTATATCTTTATTACAAGAGAAATTAGTACTATATTCATACAAATAAATATTATATTACATTGATTTTTTGTGCAACGATGGTGAATTATCAGTATCCCATATGCATGTACACACATATTACAGATGCAATTCTGTACTCAAGGTGGCACTGATGTTTTAGTGATTTGCTTTATTTATGTTTAACATTGCTATTTGATGAAGAAACAATATGGAATAAACTAAAGCAAGTACAACACATGAACAGTCTGACATAAATATTGTCATTTGGGTGTACTATGGACCCTTTTGCAAAAATGAAGTCATCATAGTTGGCTAAACTTGAATGGCGGTGAATGTGGGACCACAGCAAATTTAAACCTGTTTGCTCCAACAGCAAAATAAAAAAAAAATCAACGATTTCGCTTCCACAGTTTTGCAAAAGAAGATATAAACATACAGCGCTGGATAACAGCAGTAAAAAAGCCACATTTTATGTCACTCGCTCAGCAGCTGTAGTCAAATTTTTTTTTAAAGTATTCCAGGGTAGGGCAGAAACGATTAGTCGACATTATCGACAAAGTCGACAACAAAAAATTGTCAAAAATTTTTTTCGTTGTCGATGAGTCGTTTGATCTAATTTTATGTAATATGAGATCACTTTAAACAGCAGCAGTGCAGCTCGCACCTGACTTAGGAGAGGAACAATTATACAGCTCACAGTCCAGATGCGCTCTAAACTTTCCAAACATCTTCAGGTGATGTAGATCGCAAAGTATGAGAGAATTATAATGCAAAAATACAAAGGAAGTAAATACAGAAGCACTCTCGTTGTGGAATAAGTGGAGCTGGAGAAGCAAAACTTGCATGTCGAGCATCTTTAAAGGAAGTTACATCTTAAATGCAGTTATATTTAATGTGTTATAGCTTTATTAGTAGTTCAAATAATATGGAAGCAGATCATGTAAATAACTAAAAACTCCGAAACTGGCATTTCTCTGTGCGGTCAGCGCCTCTTCGATGAGTTGCGCAATTGTCCCGATCTAAGAGGGAGATACTGAAACTGCATCCGGCTGATGCACACTCTGTCACGGGGGCGCTTGCCCCTCGAGCACACACACTTACTGCAGCTAGATTATAACTGTCTATAACTGTATATTGTCTCGCGACTTATTGAATCATAATATATGTCACTGTGCATTTCTTATCGTGAATAAAATTGGCAATACGCAGCTTTATTAATACAAGAGAGTTTGATTTTTTGGGAGTTTAAGATGGATTGAAGTGAACAGAAAGGTGAGAGAGGAAGTCTTCGGCCCATTATACACTGCAACAAAATATGTTTTTGATTTGTTTTATTTTGGATTATATTCCTACATAAATATGTAAAACACAAATATTTTAAAATATCTAAAAATCCTTTAAGAAAAAAGATGCATTTACCTGAGAAGCAGCATAAAAGATATTTAGACTTTCTTTTAGAGAATAGATCTTGAATAGAAGTATATTTTGTCTTTACTGCACTGGCAGAAGTAAAACCAAGAAAAAAATACACTTATATACAAAATACACTTACTGAATATTTAAGATACATTCTCTTAAAGCAAGTCTAAATATCTTATGTGTTGCTTCTCAAGTAAATGTATCTTAAATGGAAAACAATGCAAAAACACTTGATAACAAAAGATTTCCCCCTTTAATTCAGTGAATGTCATTTAGAGGTATTTTTAAAAGATGATTTTTTTTCTCTTTATTGTTAGTAAGCACGACTAATACAACCTTTTATGTGGTTACACAAGCTGAATAATCGGTTAAGAGCTAACAATTAATCGTTGCAATAATCGCCGAATAATCGTTCTAATAATCGTTAGATTAATCGATTATCAAAATAATCATTAGTTGCAGCCCTATTCCAGGGTAATATAATACAAAGTGCAATGTTATAAATTTACACTAAATATTTTTAAAGTTGGAAATGAAAAAATTGAATTGCTAAATTTGCATAGGTTAAGAAGGCGGAAACACGCCATAACAGGTCTGTGAAAGGGTCAATTGAAGTGATGTGAGTTGTAAATCTATTTAGACTCAATAAGTGCCTGAGAAAATACTTATGTGTAGCTTGTGCAGCTTATGTATCTTATGCGTAGATTTTGTGTTATGTGTAGCTCAATGTGTTTGACAGACAGTTGCGTCTCATGAAGTATCAGTATTTTCAATTTTGCGCAAACTAGTCCTTTACTGTATTATGAAAAAGTAAATCGCAACTTCATAGCCTTTTAAAATAAAATATTTTATCTTTATTTTTTTTATAAGATCAATCTTTTAATAAACCGTATGCATTATGATTAGATTCACATTTCTGCTGAGAATTGTTTACAGTGTGCATTCATTTGAAGAATTTCTCTTTAGAATTCTTTGTAGAACTCCTCTGTACTGTTGCATTGCAATAGATACTACTATAGTTACTAAAATACTAAGTATAGTAATAATAATAGTGGCCAAAATGTATGAAATTACACAAATGTGAAAAATATTGAACCTGGAACACATTTCATTCGCAATATGTAATAACTGCTACCGGGCTGTTCACACTGAAAATAAAATATTTTCATATGAATAAATATTGAACCAAATGAGGGGGTTTGTCTGCGTACTCTTTATAAGGTGCTTGTTGTAGTGGTAGTAGGCATTCTTTGTACTGGCCATGCTTTGTTGTTTTGTGGAACACAAACAGAAAGATTGAATCAAATCGATTCAAGATCTTAATAATCTTGATCTTTAGAAATCACTGCCAATAGCCAGCCCTAGTAAAAATATTCTGGTTGTCAGCATCTGAGCGGTTTGTTCCTCTCCTATACATCCTGCAGAGGGCGTCTGATGGTACCAGTTAATAGTGTATGCACCGTCTACTCTCCTTCTCTCTCTGCACCACCCAGAGCAACCTGCCAGAATTAAACCCCATCCTCCCCTCAGCCTGTCAATCAAATTTCCCAGCCACTCACGACAGAGCATTTGGCATGTCTGCAACCACTCCTCTTGCTAGGCGGTTTAATTTGGTAATGGCCAATATGTGCCAGAGCCTCATTATGCAGCATTTGAAATGGTCCCTGGCCATGTTGAGGCTCGAAAACAATTAGCAGAGAAACAGAAGGGAAATGAACTGTAAAGAATCAGGGCTTGATGACCAAGGCTTTATCTGCTCTCAGTGGAGGATAGAGAGAGAGAGAGAGAGAATTGGGAATTAAAAAAAGTTCAAATGCTTCTTGGGTGTGTAAACGAGCCGACTGGACTAAGGGAGCCTGGGCTGTGAACTCCACAGAGGGGGATTGAGCTTGCAGACAGAGGGCAAATTCCAATCGAAAGTGATCATTCCTATTCCTTAACTAGCTACAAAGGACAAAGCTCTTGACGTGGGCTCTCTAAAGAGAGCATGGCAGTACAGTTGAATGTACCCTTCACTAAATGTCTTGTAAAGATTCTTACTTTTGTTTGGAATGACTCTTCAAGTGGCATCCCCTTCCCGAAGTGCACTTCAATGGGGGCAAAAATGCTGTTTGGAAAATGTCCAGATATTGCAGCACACAGAGGTGTCACATGTGATCAGGTGAGATTGGATAATGTGGGGGAGGTGAATTGTGCACTGGCGGAACAGGCAGGTATGTGCTGGCTTTCCAGTAGCTTATTTACCTTGATTCAAGGGACGATGGCTCAGTGACAAACAATCTGTACCATCTCTGCGGTCCTGACTGATTACGAGTGCAATCTGACCCCACCCTGGCAGAAGCGCAATTACTTGTCCACCAATTGTGCCAAACAACACTCAACATACACCTGCATGCCTAAATCTGAAGCCAGGCAACCACACACAAGACATATTTTGAGGGAATAGTTCACCCAAAATCTGCAATTCTGTCATAATTTACTCACCCTCCAAACCTGTAAGACAAGTTCATCCAAGAACTGGTTTTTAGCACAAAACAATGCATATAATTGCGTGAACGCGCAAGCCACTTTTAATTCCCTTTTCTATCAGCACTCAAAGCACAACAGGTGTCAAGATTTCCCTGAAAAATGACTTTCATTTTTGTAAGTCTTCAGAAGACTTGGAATATGATGCATCTCGCTAGAGGAGAGGTGCCCAAACAAAATTTTTCCTACAAAGAGACAAAAATCAAACTTCACTGAGGGCTGTGGGATAATAAATGTTGCATTATATCAAACTGTTTAATGTTAAAATATAAAAGATGCCTGGTTCCACTCCTTTAGAATTTCATAATATTAAAAAAATATATTACTCGGCAATCTGCTTAACTAATGCAGTGAAGAGCTGCCTTATTGGTATGTATTTATATATACACACACCAGTCAAAACTTTTGAAACACTTGACTGAAATGTTTCTCATGATCTTAAAAATCTTTTGATCTGAAGACGTATGCTTAAACATTTGAAATTTGTTTTGTAGACAAAAATAAAATTGTGCCATCATATTAATTTATTTAAATCTAAAATGTTTTTTTTTTTAATTGATGACTTCGGACCAAATAACAAAGAAAATAATAAGTGCCCAACATAGATGGGAACATAGATTACTGTTTAAAAAGCATCCCAGAATACATGTCTGCAATTCCAGGCAAAGGGTGACTACTTTCAAGATGCTAAAATACTGTATAACACAGTTTTGATTTATTTTGGATTTTGTCACAACATAATTCCCATAGTTCCATTTATGTTATTCCATAGTATTGATGACTTTACTATAATTTTAAAATGTGAAAAAAAAATTATAATAAAGAATGAGTGTTTAAAAACTTTTGACCGTAGTGTATGTGTATGTATATTTATATATATATATATATATATATATATATATATATATATACACACACACACACATATACATACACACACACACACACACACACACACAACATTAAAACCACCTGCCTAATATTGTGCAAGTCTCCTCTGTGACGCCAAAACAGCACCAGCGCACAACCCAACCTGCTATTCTTCTCACCAAAATTGTACAGAGTGGTTTTCTGAGTTACCATAGACTTTGTCAGTTTGAACCAGTCTGGCCTTTCTCTGTTGACCTCTCTCATCAACAAGGCATATCCATCCACAGGACTGCCCCTCACTGGAGGTTTTTTGTTTTTGACACCGGTGCAATCAAAACAACCTGGAGCTGAACACACTCAAAACAGTGGAGATGATATTTGACTTTAGGAGGAACACATCAACACTGACCCCGCTCGCCATTCTAAACAAAAGCAGCAGTGGAGTCATTCTGGTTCCTTGGCACTACCATCTCACAGTACCTGAAGTGGGAGACCCACATTGACTCAGCAGAGGTTGTGCTTCCTTCGAAAAATCACTCTGGACCCCACTCACCCAGCCCACACCCTTTTTGAACTGTTGCCTTCGGGCCGAGGCTTCAGAGCTCTGAGCACCAGAACTGTCAGGCACAGGAACAGTTTTTTCCCTCAGGCTATCCATCTCATGAACAGTTAAAACTGCCCCATTGAGCAATAATTATGTGCAATACACAGTTAAGTATATTTATATTTATCCAACACATCCCACCTCTTCTGACATACATTCCCTTGCACTGTATATAACAGATTTGTATTTGTATATTGTACACACACACACACACACACTATATATATATATATATATATATACATTGAACTTTCATCTCTTAACACATCTGTAGGTCGTTTTGCTTCATTTTAATTTAATAAACTTTTTATTTTGTTATCACTGTACAATATGGTTCTATTCATTAACATTAATAAAACCATTCCTTTATTTACTTAGCATTTTCACATTGAGAATCTATGGGTTCAGCCAAAAACTGAAAATTTTTGCTTTCACAGGCTTTATATGGAGTTAAGATGAAAATAAGGTGCATTTCGAACTGTTCTGAGACCAGTGCAGTCAGACAGCACACTGGAGATTAAGTCATACACTAAACAGGGAGCAAGGAAGCATCCACTAGCTTTCTATGCAGCTAAGTGCATTCAATCCTAAAATCTGACCAAAAGTTCTGTTTCAGGTTGCAAATGATGTTCGGACAACTCAACATTTTTGGCAGACATGGGACAATGATAACCAGTACAGATTCAGAATTTTATAATGCTACATTTTATTTTAACATGGTTGGCAGTGATTTGATAATGGTGGAGATTATTTTGAATAATAATTATTTATTCAGCTTTACAGAAAATCAGCTTTAATGTCTGCAACATCTGAAAAACATGAATAACCAACACTCCTGGAAGCATAAAAAAATACAATACAAAAAAAAAATCTGACTTTCTATAGCTTGGTATTATTTCAAAACTTAAGTGATTTTCACAATGGGCACATTTGTTCCCCCGCAGTGTTGGTCTGCTTTCAGACTCATGTATGATTCTGTCATACCCCGGTGCTTTTCCGTCATCAACTTGCATCATCATAAACATTCACATGATGGAAAGCATAAAGCGGGTCACTATATTTGCATGTTTGTTATTAATTTTGTGACATTATGCACACCAGAGTGAACGACTCTTTGCATCACATGCTGTAATTCAGCTGTTGTACATGTCCAGGGGAAGGAGGCTATATCTGATGCTCACAAACTATTTTTTGGAGGACACAGCTGGTTGCATGCTCAATCACTCACATATATAAAAGGCACCTCACCCATTCTGTGTCCCGCAACATTTCCCTGCCACTCATAATGCATGCGTGTTTTGTGCAACTGATGATCATCATGCTTGCAAAAACTCATGCAGAAGTCATTTTACTTCCTGAACAAGTGCGGACCCGACTACAGGTTGCTTTCTCACTCATGCGACCCGCGCCACAGTTCCATTGCAACCGAACTCAGACCACCTCCAACAGGTAGTCTTGGGTTCAGTACTGTGGTCTGCAAAACAGCTTTTACATTAACAACTTTTCATGTGAACTGTGCCCGGTTTCGGACTAAACTGCCAGTGTGAAAGCACATATGTGGACATACATTTTTAGGAAAACTATTTGCTCTTGAAATTTGTATTTATGTATTTTTGCTTGTTTATTAGGTGCTACTAGTCACAAATCAAAAGGAGAAATAGAAAATGCACACAGCAGTCAGGTAGGGGGGTCTCAGGAGGTTAAGTATGCACCAAAATACCCAAGATCTAAGCCAACTCACAGCACATGCCAAATGTTTGAATTTAAGGAGTTTTGTTTACTTTTGTAAAAAAAATTGAATTTTGGTACTGTGTTGGGTCACCACTGGACATCTAATGTACAATCTGGGTCCTGAAGCAAAACCGGTTGAAAACCACTGCAATATATCACCTTTGTGGCAACCTTTGCTGCAAATATTTGTTTTGTTTTTAAGCCACAGACTTTTAACACAATTCCTGGTCTGATAAATGGTGCAAATACCAGTTTCACACATATATGCCAATAAAATAATCGAGAAACATGATTTTAGGACTAATGTCTGCCTGTAGGCAACCTCACATTTCACAGCAGGAGCACAGCTGTACCGTTTCAATGCTCAACCGGTGCAAATTGTACTCAAAACATCCAATGTTTATTCCCAATACGACATTTCTATCAACCGTGCAGTGGGTAAACAGAGACAAGGGAAAGGCGAGATGTTTTGCAGCTACACTTTTAAGGGTTAAATAGCAGAGAGCTGGCAGCCTTTGTGATTTGCAATAACATGCAAGCTTTTCAAGTGGCCAACTATTTCCATAAAATTTCATTTGCATTTTATTTTGGAGCAATCCCCTGTCACTGGTCCAGACGTCTGATGAGAGCGCGGGACGGGAGAGGCAAAGAGGTCTGCTAGCGGAGTCATACCTCTTTGTTTAAATGCTGTATTGCTGTGGGTTTTTTAATGAACTCTAATAGCAGTCCAGGAGGATTTTAATAAATCTACATGTGTGCACAAAAGGGCCTCACATTTAGCGCTTTCAGAAGTGCGGATGGATATTAAAATAAGACATCTGTCAGAACGGCAGAAAAATTGAGGATTTAATTGCTCCAGAGATGGCAATTATTATGAGATTTAGAAAGCCATTTTCAATGGCAGACAGGAGTCATTTAGTCCCAGTCTTAAGTGCAGCCAAGAGCTGAAGGTCACGTCACTGTTGTCATTACGGGCTGAATAAAGATGCTAATGAAGGGCTTGACTTACTCTACTCTTCTCTCCATAAAGGTTGCATTAGTGTCACCCAGCATGGAAACACGGCCATCTTTACTCATATTAACATGCAACGAGTCTCGCTATCAGAGCAAGTGCTAAACATTTTCTACCTTGCGCTGCGTAACCAACACTATTACGTTCACAATCAGGCCCGGCTCCACAGGGCCCACCTTACATCTAATGGGGCTTTTCCACTGCACGGTACAACTCGACTCAGCTCGCTTTTTTGGGGTTTCCCACTGTGGATAGTACCTGGTACCTGACACTTTTTTTAGTACCACCTCGGTCGAGGTTCCAAGCGAGCCGAGCAGATACTAAATGTGATGTCAGAATCCTGCAGATCACTGATTGGTCAGGGAGAATCGTCACTACCAGCGTCACTGGATTTCCGATTAACCCGCTAGTTTTAAAGTTAGTAACAGTGATAGCAGTGTAATTTGTTTATGCGACTTTCGAATTGTGAAAAAAGAAATTGCTGCGCGCAAAACCACACCGTTGTCAATAAACCAGGTGTAGACGGTCCACTCGTTAGTGATGAGCGAAACGATAAAGTCTCCCAGGAAGTGTATCAGCTTTTGGCTGCACACGGCTACCACCGGACCTACCAACAGTCAAGGGAAAAGTTAAAAAAAATTAAAAGTGACTACAGAACCATCAAGGAAAAGTGGAAGTGGTTCGACCAAATGGATGCTATCTAAACCGGCGAGCAAAGGGAGGGAGAGTGCCACTGCGTTGATCCATGATGGAGGATGGTATGTTTGGTTACGTTAACTCTACTCTGCTTGAAAGCTTCACTTTATTTAGTTGACCAGCTACTGGAAGCTAAAATAACCAGGCCAATTTAACTGTTACACTTGTGTTAAAAAAATCACCATGCAACAACTGCTTTATGCAGCATAATGAGCAAGTGGCTAACAGCTAGTGGTTGTGTTATTGTTTTTGGTCAGTCACTGAAGTAGAGGCAGCGCAATTATGACGATCAGCCTATAATCCCATCCATGTTGATGAGGCACTAAACTGCAGTGGAAATGCAAGCTCAGAAAAGTAAATCGCCAGTTGAGGCGAGTCGAAACGTAACGCGCAGTGGAAAATTGCCATTAGAGCTGGAGCCAGGCCTGTTCACAATCAACCTGACTGTGAACGTGAGACACCATGTGTGAACTTTTTAAATTGAGCATTTTAGTGCTTATATGAGGGCAAAGCTTTGATTCCTGTTAAACCTGACCATAAAGTCAACATGAAATGGCATTTGTGACTCTTTTTACTATTGCAATGTGATTCATTTCGAAGTGAAACAGGATATTAAACTGAAAATAAATAAATAAATGTATCCATTAGTCATTGATGGAATCGTAAAGGTGTGCGTTCCATATCAGTATGGGGATAGGGGAGTAAATTGGACGTTTCATCACAATAAAATTTTATATTTTATATTGGCCTGCCGATACGTCAAAGTCTGCCGCAATAGGATTTCAATTTTTTTGTCCCACACAAGTGATTATCAATTGTTTGATTGCATCTTATTTTCAGCTTAATCCAATTCAAAGTACTTACATACCCATGACTTGTTTCCAGCTATGCGTGATATCCACGATTATATCTTGGCTACAACTTCCACAGTTGTAATGAAAAATTCTGTTACATTTAACTGGGATAAATGTTAGTAAGGGTGTTGATGTGTAGATGTGTAAAGTCTTATAACTCATGCTAGTGCTAGGCAGCAGATGATTTCTCTCTCCCTCATTAGTGCCGTTCAGAATGTCACCATTGTCAAGACGTTTCACGTAATGGTTGAACTGCTCCATGGTACTTTTAAATAGCAAATTCTCATGTAAATTTCAAATGGGCTGCTCTGCGTTTGTCACAAGAGCTCGCATTGGTCACCAGCTCAATGGTCTGGAGCTCGCATTTCGTGGGAAGCACAGCTGACGTGCGCGCGCGTATAGCAGAGTACACAATCTTGTCCCACATGAAATTTGTTGGGACAAGATTGTGCACAAGGTTGCTTCATCGCCTGATGGAAATGAGTACGGATGTGGCTGACACGAGAGTATTAAAATAAAGGTGCATCTTAAAAAAAAAATTATATTTCGATATTTACGCTTTGTATCGATAACATTGGATTGTTGATTATTGGATCGATGGATCGGTACACCCCTATATGGAGACAGACATGAATTTGCGTTTGCAATAGATGTTTTGCACATCTGTCATTACTTGCTATCATATTCAATTATATACAATTAATTATTGGCAGGATTTTAAAAAGATTGCATTACCTACAATAGTAGACTAAACAATCCCTAAATAGGTATTTAGCTATTGGATAACATTTAAACAATAGCATGCATGGCCTAGGTTATGTCAACCAAAAAGGAGTCATTAGAGAGATGGAGCAAGTTATTACATTTTTTATGACAAATTACAAAGATACAACATTTTTCTTTGGAATTCATGCTAACTTTAAATACAAATAAACCCAAATATACAGTATGTCTCTCTTCTCCTTGTCCTTTTGTTGTGGTTAAGTAGATCAATAATAAAAAGTGATTTCCTCTTAATAGCTTTACGGATATGAAAGTATACATGTCCTAATCTACTCTAGCATTTTACGTCAGTCTAACAAACATGTGAGACCAGTGCACAGTTGCATAAAGTTTTTCCCTTCAGTCTAACACTTAAGGCGTTATTTCCCCTTAACTAAGATAATGACTTGAGGGTGTTGCATATAATCCATTATACACTTCTTTTAGTAAGTGAACCCATTAAGGGTTTTACTACAGTGAGCCAGGTTTTACCGTAATAAACTTCTTCTGTTACCATGGACACATTCGTCATGTCACTGATCTATAATACAGACATTTGAGCAATTTTTACAAAGAATACTTTACATTTTTAATTTTCATTTTATTGACTAATAACGTTTCTCAGTATCATTATTGATGTGTAAATTATTGTCTGACCCCATCCAAATTAGCACATAAACGGCATAGTCACGTGGCACCTGTTACTTTTCTCAGCGCTGTTCTGGGTGCACCAATTACTGTCATTTGTGATTACTGCAGATTATTGCAAAAACATTTTTCAAACTCATTTTTTGGAGGTTACATGATCAGATTTTCATTTGTAAACTTTTTGTGTACAAATTTTTTCTGTGTGAATTTAAAAAGTGCTTGAGTTTTTATCGTACGTAGCAAATAATGGGGATTCTGCTTTTTTGGCCGGTGAGTGTCCACTTCAGGAAGACAGCTTTGATAGTGAGTAGTGAGGTGAATTTGAGGTGTTAGATGTGATATTAGATTGTCTTTCATCATGTTAGCGATTCCCCATAGTAATCCTGCACTTGTCTAAAGAGCTCTCCTATCGCAAAAAATGTGCATTGGTATCCTGTACTCTTCGACTGGTTCTATAAACTTCGCCATTTCTACTTTTTTACAAACCTTGTAACTCTTAACAAACAATTAAGGTGAAGTTTTACTACCCTTAAGGTTTTACTTAGGAAAATAGCAGTTAAACGGCTTTATGCAACACTTAATACTTAAGTAAAAAATACATATTTAAGGGAAACTGTAGGGGATTGTGATGTTTTACCTATAAAGATCCTTAAGTAAAAATTAAGAGTTGTTTTCTGCAGCACCATTCAATTTAAGGGAAACTTTGGGGTGATCTTAAGGGAAAATTTAACTTAAGGTGCCTTATGCAACCGGGCACAGCACTGTAATGCTTATACCGTGAGATCAGTTTGGAACTGAATTCTATGCATTGCTGGACATATCTAGATTCCAAAGCAGTTTGTTTTGGTTGTGATGCAACTTTGCGGTCCATTTCTTACAATATAACAATGCAAAAAGTAGAACAGAAAAGATTACGTCATTTCAGGAAGATATGAGAATGCAATAGGGCATGAATTCTGTGCAAGAGACATCCTTTAACACAGCAAGGCTATTCTGAAATTCTGGCCCCAGAGGGGGTTTACCTGAAGAGAGAGCAAAACAAATGTCAAAGATCCGATTGGATTGCACATGATGCACAGCCTACATCTGAATCAGAAAATAAGCAAATAAAACAAAACCAGTTAAACAGCTTGGTTACACTTTACAGTGGAAGTGTTAAGAATAATTTTAAACCATTATATTCACAGTAAATGCCTACAATGTCAATCATTTAGTATTTCATTGTTAAACAATAGATATTCTCAATAATGTATTCAAATCCTGTTATTAAAGAAATATCGAGAAAGTTATTCAAATTATGTCACAAATAAATAATTGAATCAAAGCAATTGTACCATGACTTCACATTTTTGGAATATTTTTGGACTTCAAATCAATCAAAATATCTTTTAAAATTCTGTGCAGTTGAGATAAAAATGTTCTCATGTTTAGACGCTATGAGATTATTTGTTGATTTGGTTGGTTGAGGATTTAAAAAAGATATTAATTGGCACACTTAATAGAGGATAATACCTTGAAATTCAACTAACATTCTGCCTCACATCTCCTGAAGAAAAAAAGGACAGGTTCGGAACAACATGAGGGTGAGTAAATTCTGTCTGAATTTGTATTTTGAATGTGTAATCTATTCCTTTAAATCTAAGTCATTTGAGCCAATTGAGACTGATCTCACAGTGAAATCAGAAACAGTAGTCTGAAAAGCTATTTTTTAATGGAAAGGTATGCAAAATACATTTGAAAGATATTAAATGGTAAATGGTCTGCACTTATATAGCGCTGTTTTATTAACCTTAGAGGTTACCAAAACGCTTTACTCTGTGTCCAATTCACCCATTCACACTCATACACCAATGGTGGCAGAGCTGCCATGCAAGGCACTAGCCTGCCATTGGGAGCAACTTGGGGTTCAGTGTCCTTGGCCAAGACACTTCGGCATGTGTAGTCATGTGAGCCAGGAATCGAACCGCCAACCTTGCGATTAGCAGCCGACCCGCTCTACCAACTGAGCCACAGCCGCCCCATATTAATGAAATAAATGTAGTGCGATATCTCGCCTGTCTCTGTGAAAACACAAGACTTTGTAAACAGCAAACAAGAATGTGTCCATGGGCCGTGGTATCTGACAATTTCTGCTTGTCAATCATTTTTCAAAATTCTTATAGTATTGTAGTTGCAGTGAATTATTGAAGCTTAATGCCATTTTTATGCCATGTTGCTCTTACACAGTTGTCAGCTGAGGGCACTTTTTTGATGCTGCTGATTTTGACAACCGTTTCTGCATGATGTCGGTCTCAATAAAGCTCATTTGGTATCTTTGGAGTGCAGGGTTTTGTAAAGAGGGGCATGGCTAATCCAACGGCTCAGTTTGTGTATATAATAGAATGGCTAAAATCGCTTTCAGCACAACAGAGATGTGAAACTTGAAGTCAAAATTAATGTTTGATTAAAAATAAAAGCTAGATGGGAGGATTGGCAAAATCGTGACAGAAATATACACCAATTAGTCACAACATTAAAACCACCTGCCTAATATCATGTAGGTCCCCCTTGTGCCGCCAAAACAGCTCTGACCCATCGATGCATGGACTCCACAAGACCTCTGAATGTGTCCTGTGGTATCTGGCACCAAGACGTTAGCAGCAGATCCTTTAAGTCCTGTAAGTTGTGAGGTGGGGCCTCAATGGATTGGACTTGTTGGTCCAGCATATCCCATAGATGCTCAATTGGATTGAAATCAGGGGAATTTGGAAGCCAAGTCAATACTCGAACTCTGTCATGTTCCTCAAACCATTTCTGAATAACTTTTGCAGTGTGACAGGGCTCATTATACTGCTGAAAGAAGCCACTGCCATCAGGGAATACCATTGCCATGAAGGGTGTACGTGGTCTGCAACAATCTTTATGTAGGTGGTATGTGTCAAAGTAACATCCACATGAATGCCAGGACCCAAAGATTTCCACCAGAACATTGCCCAGAGAATCACACTACCTCCACTGGCCTGCCTTCTTCTCATAGTGCATCATGCTGCCATCTCTTCACCAGGTAAAGTCCGCAAACGCACCTGGCCGTCCACATGATCTAAAAGAAAATATTATTCATCAGACCAGGCCACCATTTTCATTTCGCCACGGCCCAGTTCTTGTTGGCACTTTTGCCGGTGGATAGCGGTCAGAATGGGCACTCTGACCGGTCTGTGGTTACGCAGCCCCAAACGCAGCAAGCTGTGATGCACTGTGTGTTCTGACACCTTTCTATCATGGCCAGCATTATATTTTTCAGCAATTTGTGCTATAGCAGCTCTTCTGAGGGATCAAACCATATGGGCTAGCCTTCACTCCCATCAATGAGCCTGGCTGCCCATGACCCTGTCGCCGGTTCACCGGTTGTCCTTCCTTGGACCACTTTTGGTAGGTACTAACCACTGCATAACCCCCACAAAACCTGCCATTCTGGAGATGCTCGGACCCAGTTCTCTTGTCGTCACAATTTGGCCCTTGTCAAAGTCGCTCAGATCCTTACGACTGCCCATTTTTCCTGCTTCCAACACATGAAATTCAAGAACTGACTGTTCACTTGCTGCCTAATATATCCGAACCCTTGACAGGTGCAATTGTTTTTTATTATTATTATAATTTATCATGTGATGCTCTGTGTTTGTGTTTTGGATTATGCAATGGTATGTTGAAAAGTAATAAATCTATTTTCATTTGATTAAAGTTGTATAAATACATTTGATTAGACACTATTTTGATGATGAAATTAATAAAACTTTAAAACATGGAATGAAAAACCCAGAATTTGAGGGGGGGCGTGGCTTAGAAATAATTAAGAATCTCTTCTTAATTTATTATTTATATTGATTCATTTAATTTTGATAAATAGGCTTAAAGAGTGTGTTCAATAGCATATTACCCATTTTATTTTATTCATTTATTTTTTGTGGTCTGTAAATTGTTATAGTGAATCATGAAATTTCACTGGTATTTATCATTTTAATTATCAGACATGCTACTATAGCAATTTGATTAAAGACGGGCAAATTAAAGTTAAATTCTGCCTACTGCATTAACTAAACATTAGAAACAAAACTTCACTAATTGACCAACATAACCACTATGTCCATATGTTAGTAAACAGCACAGAGCCAGTACAGTACCAGTGATTTT
>NC_068316.1:10385128-10411419 GCF_025860055.1 Xyrauchen texanus
CTGTGTATGTATGTGTATGGACCAAAAGACGTGATAAATTCTTCTAAAAATCTTAATTTGTGTTCTGCTAAAGAAAGATATACACATCCGGGATGGCATAAGGGTGACTAAATGATGAGAGAATTTTCATTTTTGTGTGAAAAAGTCCTTTACAGAACCAAGTGACCCTGTTTTTTTTAGTGTTTTGTTCTGTATTCCATGCATTGTTTTGAACATATTTAATACGCAACAATAACTCTCTCAGTCGGCATTAAGGAAACTATTCTGTCCTAGATGCGCGTTTCATCTACGCAAAATTGACAGATAGCTAACAGGAGTCAGAAAAGGTCAGACGCTGTAGTAAAGTTGAGGGTTTTTACTGTTATGTTCTTTCCTCTTTCTTATTCTTTTTGTAAAACTGAAACATACAAAAATTACAAATGTCTTGTTACAAAATGTTCTCAAAATAAACAAATTAATTCCCCACTGTGTACAAATATTATTTGAACATGTATTCCAAAGATTACATTCAGCTTTGCGTATTGTAGTTACTGTTGTTAACAAATCACCATAGAATAGTTTTTAAGCTCAAACCTATGAATTACAAATATATACACAAATACATTTGCATAAAACACTGAAAAGAAAAGATAACAAACTTACAAGCAAAAGCTCTCCAAGGCACAAATGTAAAGGAAACAGAGAGAAGATATTTCTTGACCAATTGCATGGATAGAATCTGGAACACTGAGGTTATTTCCTGATCAACCTCTAACCTAAGGGTCACATGATCTGAACAAACCACTTAGAAAACAGTACACAGTTAACAATGTTCATTTTGTTGTTACATCAAACTACCACAAGATGGTGCTAAAACATAACTAACAAATGTGTGCCATGACACTCCCCGCCTGGTATCAATTAGATACCACTATATAACCAATTAAGATCAAAGGGAATGCTCACGGCAGAACGGCGGTAAATTACTTTCACTGCCTGCGACGCTTTAATCTTCAACTACCGTGCAGAAGTCAACTAAATCAGCTGGGAGAATTGCCAGTCATCTTCAGTGTTGATCGCGAGTGGTACGAAGACGACTGATCGAATTGGAAGGGCGGTTGAGCATGACTGCTCCGTGAATGGATCAGAGGTAGGTGGCTGGAATAATATGGATTATGATGGAGAAGATGAAGAAAGGGAAGAAAGTAGGGGACGGATGAGTGACAAAAGAACCAAAGGGAATAAAAGAGTCAGGAATGAGAAAGATAATGATACAGAAAGTGAAGTAGAGGGGCAAGGTATGGTTCAAAAAGAAAGAGAGGAAAAGTATGTAGTCATAATAAGATTTAATGAAAAGAATCAGGGGAGTATGAAGAAAGTTAGCCCACTAGTGCTAACATCAACTCTGGCAAACAAGATAGGGGATATCGAATATGCAAAGGTTCTAAATGATGGCAATTTATTGGTGAGATGTGCTGATGCAGTGCAAATGGAAAAAGCGCTAAAAGTTAAAGAGATAGGAAAATGCAAGGTGGAAAATCACGGGAAGGGTAGGAACTTCGGATGGGAGGTGGAAACATAGGAGTGATAACGGGGGTGCCAATAAGTATTAGCATGGAAGAATTAAAAGGAATATTAAAGGAGGGAAAGTACTTAATGTACAAAGATTGAAATCAGCAAAGGAAGGAGTGATGAGAGATAGTGAATCGGTGTCAGTAGAATTTGAAGGAGAACATGTTCCAAAGAAAGTATTCTTGGGTTTTATGAGTTATCCAGTCAGGATGTTTGTACCAAAGCCGATGAGGTGCTTTAACTGCCAGAGATTTGGGCACACAGCAAAGAATTGTAATAAGCAGAGAAGGTGTGCTAGATGTGGAGGAGACCATGAATATGGGTAGTGTGGTACAGGGATTCCACCAAAATGTTGCAGTTGTGGAGGTGCCCACAATGTGGCATATGGAGGGTGTGAAATTATGAGACGGGAGACTAATATTCAAAAGATAATAGTGGAGAAAAGGATATCCTATGCTGAAGCTGTAAGAGTGTCAAAAGAGAGGGTAGATGTAATGAGAGAGCCAGAAGTTGTGGAAGAACAAGTACAATATCAAAGAACCAATGAAAGAATGTATGTGGGAAAAAGAGATCTAGTTACATTCATAGCAGGGGTGATTAATAGCACTGCAGAAGTTAAATCAAAAAATGAAAAAATCCAGTTGATAGTTAAAACTGCAGTTAATCATTTAGGACTGGTAGGACTGACGTGGGAAGAAGTAAGAGAGAACCTTACTATTCAGTCAAGTCAAGAAGCGTCATGGGTTGGTTAATCATTTTAATGGTAATTCTTTTACAATGGAATGCTAGAAGCTTAATGGCGAATGGTCAAGAATTTAAGCATTTCATAAATGAATTGGAAGAGAAACCAGATGTGATGTGTATACAGGAAACTTGGCTGAAACCAAGTCTTGATTTTGTAATTCATGGATACACTGTGATTAGGAAAGATAGGATTGATGGAGGAGGAGGTGGGTGTGCAACATTTATAAAGCTTGGATTGACTTATAGGTTAATAGAAATGGGAGATGAGCAGGAATATATAGCGGTGGAGGTGTGGGAAAGAGGGGAGGGGATAAGTGTTATTAACTACTATAACCCATGTAAAAGGTTGATGATTGATAATTTATTAAGTATTCAAGGTCAGGATAGACAAAAAGTAATTTGGTGTGCAGACTTTAATGCTCATAGCCCTGTGTGGGGGGGAGGACAAACAGATGCAAATGGTAAGATAATTGAAGAATTGATGAATGAAAGAGAATTGGTCAGTCTGAATGATGGAAGGGGAACTAGGGTAAATTTAGTAACAGGAATGGAATCTTCATTAGACTTAACATTAGTGTCTAACACTTTGGCTGGAAATACTAGATGGGAGGTATGGCAAACAACTACACTGGGTAGTGATCACTACCCAGTTTTATGCAGAGTAGGTGGGAGGGAAGAAATAAGGGTAGAAGAAAGGATCCCAAAGTGGATATTTGGGAAAGCAGACTGGGATCAATTCAAGAGGATGAGTGAAGAAATAATGACTAGGATTGAAACAGCAGGAAGTATAGAGGAGATAAGTAACCAAGTTACGTCAGCAATCATAATGGCAGCGGTAGAAGCTATTCCTAAGGGGAAAAACAGAGGTAATCGGAAATTGGTGCCTTGGTGGAATGAAGAGTGTCAAAAGGCAGTGAGGAAAAGAAATAAAAGCGTTTAAACTAGTAAAGAGGGATCACAATATGCAGTCATTAATTCAGTATAAAAAAGCGCAGGCAGAAGTGAGAAGAACTATTCGGCAGGCAAAGAGGGCAAGTTGGAGTAAATTTTGTGATGAAATTGGAAGGTCAACACCGGTGGGTAAGGTATGGTCTATGATAAAGAGGATGGGTGGAGATAGGAGACAGTGGGAGTACCCAGTATTGACATTAGAGGAGGAGATAGGTGTCACCAATCTGGAAAAGGCAGAAATAATGGCAAAGTCGTTTACAAAGATACACAGTTCAGAAAATTTATCAGAAGAAGAGAGAAGGAGAAGGTCAGTAACTTTAAATCAAAATATGCATGCGTTAAATAGGAAGGAAGAGACTGGTAGTGTCATTGATGAGCCTTTTTCTCTGGCGGAATTGGTTAGAGCGATTAAAAGAGCAAAGCCTACTTCTCCAGGAAAGGATCAGGTGTGTTATGTAATGTTAAAACATCTTGGTGAAAGATCACTATTTAAGTTACTGGAACTTTTTAACAAGATATGGAAGGAGGGAAAACTGCCAGTTGCATGGAAAGAAGCAGTAGTGATTCCAATTAGGAAACCTGGCAAAGATCCAAGTAAACCCATAAGTTATAGACCAATTGCCTTAACATCTAACTTGTGTAAGATAATGGAGAGGATGATAACAGAGAGATTGTCGTATTAAATGGAGAAAAGAGGATTACTGGTAAGTTATCAGAGTGGTTTTAGGAAGGGAAGGAACACAATGGATTCAGTAGTGAGATTAGAGACTGAAATAAGAAGGGCACAAGCAATTAAAGAGACTGTAGTTGCAGTATTCTTTGATATTGAAAAGGCTTATGATATGTTGTGGAAGGAGGGGCTATTAATCAAGTTAGATAAAATAGGTATAGGTGGGAATTTGTTTAACTGGATAAAAGATTTTCTGTTTGGTAGGAAAATTCAAGTGAGAATAGGGGCAGAAGTGTCAAGTCAATATGAGGTTGGGAATGGGACTCCTCAAGGAAGTGTGATAAGTCCTTTGTTATTTATTATAATGATAAATGATGTCTTTGCAAATGTTTCAGAAGATATTGGAACATCATTGTTTGCAGATGATGGGGCTATGTGGAAAAGAGGAAGGAATATAGAGTACACAATTAGGAAGGTACAGAAAGCAATTGATAAAGTGGTAGAATGGGCTTATGACTGGGGATTTAGGTTCTCAATAGAAAAGACTCAGACAGTCTTTTTTACCAGGAAAAGAATTCAGGAAGAAGTTAAGCTAATGATGTATGGGAGAGAGTTGGAGAGGGTAAGTTCCATTAAGTTTTTGGGAGTGATTTTAGATGCAAGGTTGACGTTTGCAGAACATATAAAGAAAATGGAAGACAAGTGCAAAAAAGTAATTAATGTGATGAGATGTTTGACAGGAAGAGAGTGGGGAGCCAGTCGGTCATCGCTTAAGAGTATATATGTGGCTCTGATAAGATCAGTGTTGGATTATGGTAGTATAGTGGTTGGGTCTGCAGCTAAGTCTCTTTTAATGAGGCTGGAGGTTATTCAGAATCAGGCTTTAAGAATTTGCTGTGGTGCTTTTAAAACGTCTTCAGTACCTGCCATACAAGTGGAAATGGGAGAACTGCCACTGGAATTAAGAAGGAATCAATTGATGGCAAATTACTGGGCTGGATTGCAGGGCCATAATGACTCGCATCCCACGAAAGCAGTATTGCAGGATTGCTGGGAAAATGGAAGAAAGTTAAAGGAAAACTTTGGTCGGATTGGAAATAATGTAGCAAAAGAGTTAGAAGTATTTAATCTTAGAATAAGCCCTACGGTAGTTTTTCCAGAGATTGCCCCTTGGAAGATGACATGGCCTGAAGTAGACTGGTATGTGCTTGAGGAAAAAAGGAAGGGAAAGGAAGAAGTTAATCTGAAAAGTATATTTAATATCAGAGTAGGTGGAAACTATAATGAATTTATGCAGATTTATACGGATGGTGCAAAAAAAACCAGAGACGGAAGAAACAGGGTTTGGGGTGGCAATTCCAGGGAAAGAAGTAGAAATGAGTATAAAAACATCTAATAATTTAGGGGTATATTTTGTAGAGATGTTGGCAATTTTAAGTGCTTTGCAATGGGTGGAAAAGGTAAGACAGGGAAAGGTTTTAATATGCTCTGATTCTTTATCAGTCTTGGCAAGTTTAAGGTCATTCCATTCAAAAGCTCGGCAAGATATCCTGTATGAAGTACTTCAATTAAACACAAGATTAAGTCATATGGGATGTCAGGTTAAATTTATGTGGGTTCCAGCACATGTTGGTATTACAGGTAATGAGATGGCAGATAGGCTGGCTAAAAGGGCGCTAACAAAAGGAATGTAGAAATGCAGGTTAATATTAGTAAAGCAGAGGTTAAAAGCATAATTTGGGAGAAAATAAATAAAAGGTGGCAAGAGAGGTGGGATAGAGAGAAGAAAGGGAGGCACTTATACCAAATTCAGAGAAATGTAAAAGAGGATAGGGTGGGAAGTGGGAATAGGAGAGAAGAGGCTGTGATGACGAGGTTAAGGTTGGGACACTGTTCGCTGAACAAAACACTAAAGATGATAGGGAAGCACCAGACAGGGTTGTGTGAGGGATGTCAAGAAGAGGAGACAGTGGAGCACATAATTATGAGGTGTAGGAGATATGAAATGCAGAGGCAGGTGATGAAGAATAAGTTGAGGCAGATTGGGGTGCAAGAGATTACATTAAAAGGGTTATTAAGAGCAGTAAATGGGACACAGAATAGAATATTGATGACTTTTTTAAGGGAGGCGGGAGTTTTCAATAGGATTTAATTGATAAATAAAGTTTGTTGTTTGTGTGAGTGTTTATTTGAAGGGAATTAAGGTTATGTAAGTGTAGGAAAGAGAATGGACAATGATGTTTTGTAGTTATAGTATCTGATCCACACTCCGGAGCAGAGGGGGTGGTAATGCACCAAAAAGCTGGATGCCAACCGCCGTTAAATTGGAAAGAAGAAGAAGAAGAAGGGAATGCTCACATGAAAAATCACAAATATTAGTCATTTGTTGGCATAAGAAGAACTGTTCCTGATACAGGTCTGAGGAATGTTTTGATTATCCCATTCCTTGCAACTCTTAGTTCAACTGTTCTGACTCTTTTGTCACTGCTAATGAAAATCTTGGTTACAAGAGCCATAGGCCATTCATTGCGTTTGGCCTGAGCATCCTTGAGAAGGACCACATGGCCCTCATTGAGATTTCGCTGATCTTTTTGCCATTTACTTCGGCTTTGAAGCTTTACAAGGTATTCACACCTCCATCTGTTCCAGAAAGTGTTAGCAAGATGCTGCACTCATCTCCATTGTTGTCTGTGGAGATCAGCTTTCTTGAATTCACCTGGAGGTGGAAGGAGTGCCTAACCCTTTTGAGTTAGAAGCATGGATGGTGTCAACAAGAAAGGTGAATCTGGGTCTGTTGAAATAGGAACGAGAGGTCTTGAATTGACAATTCCTGTAACCTCTGCCATCAGGGTAGACAACACCTCCTGTGTTAAGCAAGAAGAACTAATCTGCTGGAGCATGGAATCTAATATGCGTCTGGAGACTCCTATAATCTGCTCCCAGGCTCCTCCCATGTGGGATGCATGAGGTGGATTGAAGATCCATGAACAGCCCTCTCCATTCAGGTACTTTTTTATGCTGGGGTCCTGAGAATCAGTCAGTACAATTTCCAGCTCTTTACAAGCCCCTACAAAATTGGTCCCACAATCAGAACGGATTTGCTTGGCAGGTCCTCGCAAAGCAAAAAACCTTCTCAAGGCATTTATGAAGGTGGATGAATCCATGCAATCAATAAGTTCGATATGTATGGCACAAGTACTCATACAAGTGAAGAGAACAGCCCATCTTTTGCTCTGTGCTTGTCCTCCTCGTGTGTCTCGCGACGACTGTCCAAGTTCCAAATACATCAAGTCCGATGTATGTAAAAGGAGGTTCAGTACTTAGACGATCAATGGGTAAGTCCGCCATTTTCTGCTCCGTTACCTTCCCACGAAGCTTGTTGCATATGACACACTTGTGTAGAATGCTGTTGATAAGCTTCCTAACACCAATAATCCAATATCCTGCATTACGGATAGCGGATTCAGTGAACACACGACCCTGATGCTTGACTCGATCATGGTAATGTTCCACAAGTAATTTTGCAGCATGACTGCGGCCTGGAAATATCACAGGAAATTTTTCTTTGAGATCAAGATTTGCATTCTTAAGCCTACCTCCAATTCTGAGAAGGCCTCCTTTGTCTATGTAAGGGTTTAGTTTTTTTCAGAGCACTGCATTTCGAAATGTCATTTCTTTTGACAATGCTGGTAAACTCTTCTCTGTAAGCTTCCCTTTGCATGCTTTTAATTATGACTTTTTCTGCTTGTAACAATTCCTCCACTGTGTAAGGCTTTGCACAGTGATGCCATGAACAACAGATTTTATTCTGACCATCAGATGCCTTGTAAGTCTGGGCAATGTGTATGAGAGAAGCTATGGCTCTGACTAATGACCTCCAAGAAGAGAATCGTTGGAATCGTTGACATCTGAGATGAGAATCATCAGTGGAGAGAGTAGTAGTGAGAGAACGAATCTCTGTGTCTGACTCTGGCTCGACAAGATCAAATTTCTCCTCTTCCAGTGACGAGCTTTGATCAGTTTGTGACAGGAAAGCAGGTCCTGTAAGCCAGGTGGTGGTGCTTAACAGAACTGCTGGTACTGAGCGAGTGGCATGGTCTGCAGGGTTATGCTTTGTGGAAACATAATGCCATTGTGTTGGGCTTGACACTTTTCGAATACGCTGCACTCTATTGGCAACGTATATGTAGAAACGTCTCGTCTGGTTATAAACATGTCCTAGAACTACTCTGCTATCTGTTAAAACTCTACAGCATCTAAAGTGAAATCTAGTTCACTTGTGATTGTCTCTGCTATCTCTGCAGCTAGAACCGCAGCTCCTAGTTCCAGTCTGGGAATTGTATGACCAGCTTGTGGAGCTAACTTCGCTTTTCCAAGGACAAATCCAGTGTGACATGCCTCTTCTCTGTTAATTACACGAATATATGCTACTGCTGCAATTGCTTTCACAGAAGCATCTGAGAAAATGTGAAGTTCCTTTCTCAGAGCTGTAGAAAGGGTAGTATTGGCATATGGCCTGGGAATCTCTAGCCGTTTAAGATCTTGTAGGGATTTCCTCCACTCATCCCATACTGCTTCCTTATTTTCAGGGAGAGGGGAGTCCCAATCAAGAGCTTCACCTGAGAGTTCTCGTAACAGGAATTTTCCCTCAACGATAATAGGGGCAACGAACCCAAGTGGGTCGAAAAGACTGTTAACAGTAGCAAGTATCCCTCTGCGTGTAAAGGGCTTTTCACCATCTTTTACATGAAAGGTAAATATGTCCCTCTTTAAATCCCAGATAAGTCCAAGACTGCATTGGATGGGAACAGGGTCAACATTCAAGTTGAGATCGCATGATCTTCAGTCAGGAATGCGTTCATTACTTCCTCACTATTAGAAGCAAACTTGTGTAATCTCAAATTTGAGGTGGCAAGCATCTCCTGTGTTCGTGTTAACAGGTCGATGGCTCCAGCAGCTGTGGGTGTCGACAAAAGACCATCATCGACATAGAATTCTCTCTCTACAAACTGTTTAGCGTCTGAACCATATTCCTTTTCACCATAAGTGGCTGCTCGTCGGAGACCATAAATAGCTACAGCAGGAGATGGACTGTTCCCGAACACGTGCACTCTCATGCGGTATTCAATGTTCTCTTTGCTGGTGTCATTGTCTTTAAACCAGAGAAAACGAAGAAAGTTTCTGTCTTCCTCTTTCACGATGAAGCTGTGAAACATCTGCTCGATGTCCGCAGTTACCACAACTACAAGCTCCCTTCTGAAACGCAGTAAGACCCCTACCAGACTATTGTTTAAATCTGGACCAGAGGGAAGAACATCATTCAGGGAGATGCCTTGTTTTTGCACACTGGAGTCGAAGACAACCCTGATCTGACCGGGTTTCTGTGGGTGGTACACCCCCAAAATAGGTAAATACCAACACTCCTGGTCTTCTTGCAAAGGAGGGGCTACCTCGGCATGATCACGATCAAATATGTTCTGCATGAAAGCAACAAAGTGAGATTTCATCTCAGGCTTCTTCTCTAGTGTGCGCAAAAGAGAGGTTAAGCGTGTTAATGCCTGGTCTCTATTATTAGGGAGTCGCTGGCGTGGTGTTCTGAATGGCAGTGGTGCTATCCAGCTATTGCGCTCATCTATGAACATATCTTTATCCATGATCTCTAGAAAATGCCTGTCTTCAATAGACAATCCAACTTTGTTATCATCTTTTGTCTTCTCAAATATGGTATTCCCAATGGCATAGTCATCGAAGATGAAAGTGTCACATGCTAGTGATATCTCAGGCAAAGGCTTGACGTTGAATGTTTCTTTGACACTGAGTTTGTTAGGACACGGGGGTAGCAGAGAAGGACGTCCATTATCAAGTACATGGGTGTGATAAGTACTAAGTACTGCAGACTTGTGTACTGATCCTAGGCAAACATCTCCTATTACGACCCAACCTAAGTCTAGTCTCTGTGCGTAAGGTGCATTGTTAGGTCATTTCGTTGCTCCCGTACTTTATGAACCTGAATGACGTCTCGACCCAAAAGAAGAAGAATTTGGGCTTCTGGATCCAAAGGAGGAATACAATGAGCAATGGGCTTCAAGTGAGTATGCCAGTGTGCTTTGTCAGAAGTCGGTATCTCAGCTCTGTTGTCTGGCATATTATTGCATTCAATCAAAGTTGGCAGTTTTACTTTTGTCTCTCCATTTAAAGACTCGATAACAAAACCTGTGGCTCTTTTTCCTGCCATCTTTGTCACACCTGCACAAGTGTGTAGGGTGTATAATGAGTTCTCTCCTTTGACATGCATCAAGTCAAAGAACTGTGTTCTGGCAAGTGATCTATTGCTCTGGTCGTCTAGAACCACATAAAGCTTGATTGCTTTCTCTGGATGGCCCTCTGGATAAACATTAGCCAGGCAAATCTTAGAGCAAGATTGTGAATTGTTGCCATATCCACAGACCTCAGTGCACTTGGAAATACCAGCAGGTTGAGAAGTTTCTTTTCTTCCCTCCCCACCATAATCTGATAAGGTTGAAAGCAGTGGTCCTGGATGAAGTGCTGCAATATGAGCATCACTGCCACATTCTTTACATTCTATAACCACTTTACAATTTCTGGCCAGATGAGTGGTAGTAGCACAACACCTATAACAAATACCTTTATCCTTTAAGAAAGCCTTACATTCATCTAAAGGTTTGCTTCTAAAACCCCTGCAACGTTTTAGAGGGTGAGTCTTCTTATGGATTGGGCAGTTCTTATCCACATTATCCAACTCACTATTTGAGCTGCATGTCTGACTCATAGTATCAGATGAGACTTCTGTCTTATGAGTGTAAACTGAACTATTCACTAGTTTTTTTAACTGGCTGCTCCAGTTTCAACACACTATGGATTCCTGAAGACAGAGCAAAACTTGGATCATTGCGTGTTTGAGCCTCTCTGCAGATGAATGAACTGAATGAATGAATGAAATCGCAGAAGAATGAGAATGGTGGAAAGGCAACTTGATTCATCCACTTCTCCTGAAGACTATACGGTATCTTATCTACGATGGGAGCTACACCTCGTGCAGTGTTAAGATAAGTAAGTCCAGGTAAGTAACCTTCATGTTTCGCAGACTCCACTTCCTATAGAAGATCTCCGAGTTCTCTAAGTTTTTTAGCATCCTTGTTTATAATCTTTGGAAAGTTATCAATCCTGTCAAAGAGTGATTTCTCAATCATTTCTGGAGAGCCATAACAATCTTCCAAGCGCTCCCAAGCCTTTCTTAAGCCTATGTCTGGATTACTTGTATGCACGGCTCTAATTCTCCACACATGATGTGAAGACTGTTCTCCTAACAGAAGGTCATTTTGACAGAAGGTCTAACTTCTCTTTTTAAATTTTTTTTTTTAAACTTTCAATTTTTATTAGAATTTTATGTCAACAACAAAGAAAAAACAAAAGGAAAAAAATTAAAAAGAACAAAATCAGAGGAAGCCGAGGAGGAGGTACCTAGTACAATTGAAACAAAAATAGGTCTAGTTGTACTCATCGGAATCACTGATCAATAAACCTTACATTTACAATACTTCTACCATCTTTTGCATAAATTGACCAGAAACCCAATCAGTAGAATCACACAAACTTAACACACAGTATACAGTTGTGTTGGGAAGAACAGTTATGCAGATTCTAGGGCCAGAAAATGGGTCCATTTTCTCCATTTTTCTTTAAATGATGACTCTCTTAACCTTATAGTGTAGGTTCATTTTTCCATTATAAAAATGCTTTGAATTAAACTTGTCCATTGCTGTAGATCTGGGATGTTTGATTTGAGCCAACATTTAGTAATAGCCTTTCGGGCCGCAGATAATAAAATCTTGGATAAATACAGGTCCTCCTTCCGCACATTTTCTGTGATGTTTCCGAGAAACATAACTTTACATTCCTTTGGGATATTGTACCCCAGCACCTTCTGTAAAGTATTGTTAAGGATAGACCAAAATGGTTTAATTTTAGGACATGTCCAGAAGATGTGGGCGTGGTTTGCATCCCTACTACCACAGTCCCTCCAACAGTCTTGAGGTATCCCAAGTTGTTTACTCTTCAAATAAGGAGTGATGAAAAACCTCATAAAACATTTCCAATTAAATTCTCTCCACTGTTGGGAGTTGGTGGAGGTCTGGAGTAGACAACATGCTTGATACCATTCCTCCTCCGTGAGGACAACCTTTAATTCACACTCCCATTTTGCTTTTACATAGAGTGTAGTGTTTTTCAAGTTCTCCATCAGACTCCGATAGAGTTTAGACACAATCTTATTAGTCTTTTGTTGATAAACCCCACACATTATTTCAATAAGAGGGTTTACCACATCAGAAGAAAACCCCTTAATTTCTTTGCAGTAGTAATCTCTCAACTGTAAGTATCTGAATAGATCCTGATTATTTAAATCAAAACTATCCTTAAGCTCCTGAAAACTCTTCATCTTGTTGTTTTTGATAGCTATGCAGAGAGCTGTCAGGCCCTTACTCATCCAATCTTTAAAAGTACTGTCATAAATAGCCGGTTTACATCTGTTATCCAGTGCAATCCATCTCAGTATTCTTTGATCATTTTTAAGTTTCAAGTGCTTAATCAGAGAGAACCATATCCCAAGGGAAAATATAACTATAGGATTCAGACCCTTCCTTAGAGTGTCATCTAGGCCTTCCTCTCCCAACAGGGTTTGAACATTATAATCTGGTACATAAGTCTCAATATCGTTCCATCGTGCAATATAAGAGTTATCACACCAAAGGCACAAAGGTCGTAGTTGTGCAGCTTGAAAGTTGAAAGTTTCTCTTTTGGCAGATGCAAAGTAGAGAGACGTATTCTGGGGCGTTTTCCTCCCCATATGAACCTTGACACCATTTTGTCCCATTGTGCAAATTGTTGAAGTGGTAATTCCACTGGTAGCGACTGGAACAGATACAGGAGCCTTGGCAGAATATTCATTTTTATACATTTATTCTGCTACTAAAATCTAGTGGGTAGGTCGACCACCTCTCCAAATCTTTTTTTATGTTATCATTTATTGGGTTATAGTTTGCTTTATATAGCAGCTCAGGTTTTTTTGTTATGATTATACCTAAATATTTTAGTGTTTTTGTTTTCCAATTTACATTTAATTTATTTTTAATTTCTTTTCCTGGAGAGTAATTAAAGTGAATAATTTGAGTTTTCGTGATATTTAGTTTATAACCAGAGCAAACATGAAACTGTTCAATTACCTCCAAAAGTTTAGGGAGAGAGGTATCCAAATCCTGCAAGTATAGCATAACATCATCAGCAAATAGTCCAATTTTGTGCTCCATTTGTCCCATAGTGATACCCTTTAATCCCTTCTCTTGTCTAATGGCCTGTGCCAGTGGTTCAATATACAGAGCAAAGAGGATGGGGCTTAAACAACAACCTTGCCTCGTTCCTCTGCTCAAATAGAAACGCTCTATTAGAGACCCATTCACTTTGATTCTGGCGGTAGGCTGTTGGTAAATTGCCCTAATAATATTTATTGAATCTTGATTAAATCCAAATCTTTCCAGCGTTTGGTATAGGAATTTCCACCCCACCCTATCGAATGCCTTTTCAGCATCCAGGCTTATAAGAGCTGCACTCGATTTTTCTCTATTGATTTTTCCGAGTATGTGTAAAGTTCTTCTAATATTATCCTGTGTTTGTCTACCTGGAATGAACCCGGTTTGGTCCTCATCAATCAATTCTGTAACAAATGATTCCAGTCTTTTAGCAATAATTGAAGTATACAATTTATAGTCCACGTTCAAAATGGAAATGGGTCTGTAATTAACACAATCATCTCTATCTTTCCCCTCCTTGGGAATCAAAGACACAATGGCCTCTTTCCAAGATGGTGGTATGCGACCTTCCTTTATCGTCCAATTGAAAGATCTTAATATAATTGGGTTCAGTTTGTCACAAAATTTTCTGTATCACTCCGCAGGAAATCCATCACCACCCGGAGTTTTATTGGTCTTCATTTTTTCCCAGCGTCTTATTTAGTTCTTCTAGTGAAATCTCTTTAGTGATTGTTTTGTTCTGTATCTCCCCAATGCTAGGTAAATCTAATGAATACAGGAAATCCATATGTACCGCTTGTTCACGGTCTCTTCTTGTGAATAGAGTTTCTGATAGTAATCTCTAAAAATCTTTTCAATCTCCTCAGGCTTAGTTTCAATTTTCTGTGATATTGGGTTTTTAATTTTGTGAATTGCAGTATCTGTTTGTTGTTTCCGCAATCTACGAGCAAGTAACTTTGCTGACTAGGGACCAAGTTTATAATAACTTTGCTTGACGTATCTTGCCTTTTTCTCTACTTCTTGATTAAGTAAATCTTCTATTTGTATTTTTACTTCAGTTATCTGTTTTTGTGTATTTAATTCTCTTTTACGCTTAAATTTATTTTCTAACTCTTTCAAAGTATTTTTCATACTTCTCTTTTCTAACTCTCTTAAGTTGTGCAGTTATAGCTATTAGCTTTCCCCGTAGCACAGCCTTCAATGCATCCCAGAGAATTAAGGGATCAACTTCCCCATTATCATTCTCCCTAAGGAATGTATCAATTTCTTGCTTAATATCATTCACAATTTTCTCATTGTTGAGAATACCCACATTGAGCCGCCACACAGAGTTTTTGGGTGTGAAGTCTATTTGGATAGTTAAGAAAATTGCATTATGATCTGAGATATCAGCGACTCCAATTTTACAGTCCAACACTCTGTAACGTTTCCTTTTGCATTAGAAAATAATCAATTCGCGTATGTACGGAGTGCGGGACAAAGTAATGGGTATTGGCTAGTTGATTTTACGAACGTTCCATGATTGTCAGACGTCACTGGTGGGCGATGGTATTTCCGGTCTAACGCTACGTTAGGTTCATCGACGACGCCAGTAACTGTCAGGTAAGACTAGGACCAGATAAACATGGCTTTCTACACCAGATCCCTTCAACATCTGCCAAGGATAACGATAAATGACGTACACCGAATAATTCAAGAGTCATCATCGGCTCCCAAGAGCAAGAGGGAAAAGGGTTTCAAGATATACGTCTCTTCATTCATTGACAATTATGAAGGTAAGTTATGCTATGTCTTTAGCTAGCTGTAGCCCTAACGTTAGCGATGATGCTAGGTGACGTTAGGCTAGAAAGTAACCTTTACAAAATACTTATTAAACGATTAATTTTAGTTGTTGGTCACATGTGGTTTATTATTATGTTCATTTTACTATCTGACATTGAATAAATGTATGGGCGTTTCTTCAACAAGGGGCACTTTTTAACTTGTTCAAAAGTCACGTAACACAGTCTCATAAGTTTAAATAATTTGTCTAGTTTTAAGGTCTGTAAGAGGACAAACTTAGATTACAAGAGAAGTTATGAGACTGTGTTAGTCTCATAACTAAGAAGTTATGAGTTATTCTGTTTTTAGATAACAGCAGTGAAATGTCATTTCCACCACATCTCAATGCTGTTATTTAAAAACAGAAGAACTATGTCAGTCAAGAATTGTCTAGGATCATTTTTGTAACTAGTTTTATCAGTTTTTCCACAATGTACAATAATTATACATTTGTCAATGAGATAAATTAACTGCCCTAAGGACCAAGCGGTGAACTGTACACCTGTCACACTCTGAAATGTAATATTGGTTTGGGCAAGAGCTTATTAGAAAATAAATGACTTGCATTTTTATATTAAGTAGAGCATGATCTAAGTAAATTGTGGATACATTTTTAATGTGTGATGAGAACTTTTAAATATTTTTTAAAAATGTGGGTGGTGATGGAAATTACAATGAATTAACGTGAATGTAGAGAAACAGTGGAGATGTTTATTAGAAAAACAATTAAACTCATCACACTCAGTAAACTCAATTCACAAAGCCATTAAACATAACCACAACTGTTTTTAGTGTAGTGCTGAGTTTGATGTATACAACTGATTTGTCTCACAGGTGAACGGTTACAGTGCATACTGTAAATAACTGACACAACTGATGGCAAGGCAAAAATATAAGCAATAAATGATGCAACAAAATTGAATTTTCATTCAAATGAAATCAATTAATATAAAAGTATAATTTAGAAATAAAAATAATATTATAATCTAAATATAAAACGTATTGTAATGTATTATAATATTATAATATAAAAAGTATTACACAAATCTACTCTTGCAATCCATATCAATTGTACTTTGGTCATATTTTTAAAAAATGACATTTTTGGTTACAAAGTACATAAAAGTGCCCATAGTCTAAGAATCACCCATATACTAATGACTTGTGTTGTTCAGTTACATGTATTGACAGTATTTGGTTATCCCCAGTATCAAGTAAAGACAGACAGGGAGAGTCAGCATCCGTGCTACCTGTCATAGATCTCTGAGGAAACATGAGAAACCTCACACCATCAGAGTAGGATGAAAGACAGTTCAGTTGTTCATCTGATCCAACCAGTTCTGTTCTGGGGCTTCAATTTGGCAATGATGGGTTAAACTGGCAAACAAATTACCTAAACAAGTTGAACATCTTGGACAACTATCTAGCTAGCCAAATGTTTGAAGTAGGTAACACTATGATGACACTTGCCTGCCCTACTAGTGTTCTAGTAGACCTACCATTCCTATATGAAACCCCAGAAGCTGGTTGTTGAGACAGTTGCTTTGCTGTTTATATTGTGTTGTGTTTAACTTACTTACTTTCTTACTAACCCTAAAGTAACCTCATTCTCTAACTCATAGTAGCTAACTTGAAAAATAATGCAAAATGCACTTTTGACTTTGAGATATCTGATCAGTTTGTGATCTCTGCTGATTATAACACACTTTTTTGTTTTTTAAAAGATTGTCCTTGAAGACTCCACCCCTGTTCAGCTCTATGAGGTTGAGTGCTCCTGTGTGGCTGGCAGAGCCTTAATCATAATGTTGCATTACTGTATCAGACTGTACAAAACATGTGTTTGTGTGAAAATCAATGTTAATAGTTCTCTTTAAAAATGCACATGTATGTACATAAACAACAAACCTATACAAGGTACCTTTTGTTATTATGAATTCAGTGTTAGTAGTTATTAGATTACATTAAATGTTATTGTCATTTAGCAGAGTACAGGTACAGAGCCAATGAAATGCAGTTGACATCCAACCAGAAGTGCAAAGAAGCATTAAAGTACTATTGAGTACTGTTATGTGCAGTTATGTGGACTAGTTATCTACAAACTCATACAAAATGTCAAACGTTGCACCACAATGTTTATTTACATAGTTCATCATTACAAATCTATACAATGTTACAATTATAGGAGCCATGTTATTGTTGAGTGTAGTATGACAGCTTGTGTCTTTGTATAATACATGTCTGAATTAACTCATGTATTTGTGTTCCTCCTGGCAGTGTAAAAGACAATAAATGACAAATGTAAACATTGTCAATATTTCAGACAATTTTCTGAAAGGTATATCACAAGATACAAAAAAACAAACAGCATAGTAAATTACAAAATATATAAGCAGTATATGGAAGCTCATAGAGAAAAATACAGTCCTTGGCGCTGGTAAACAAAAATTGTTCCTCTCAAAAAGACATGGCACAGCTCCTTGAACAAGTTTTCGGCGTCCTGTGGTTGTTATGATGAAATCTTCTAGCTTAAAATGTCGAGCTGCAGACCCGGGTGTTATCGGTAGGAGTGAAGTTCTCGCGTCTTATCTTGACTAGCCACTGAGCTCGTACCTCAGGCTGATCGCGGAAAACGATGAAAACTTCAGAATTATACCTCGATGAAGCGGCACATCGAGGAACACTACAATGTAATTTAGAGTTGCCAATTTGATACTGATATGTAAGACGTTTCTTATTTACTGTTAACATTTTACATACGGTACTCACTGATAGCTTGCCACTCACTCCACAACATCTACATCGGAAATACCGGTAGTAACCTAAACCGGAAGTCCCCCCGCCCACCACGCAGATTTCGAACGTTCGTCGCGTCACCTGTGCACATAGCGAATAGTCTCTTTGTGTGGGGTGTAATAGCCTCCATACATCTACAAGTCCAGTTTCTTTAAGGGTAGTGTTTACAAATTTTCCAATTGCTTTTTTACTTCTGATTTGACTAGTTGTGCCCAGATTATAATTCAGTATTACATTGAGATCCCCACCACAAATACAAATTACCTCAGATTCTAGAGAGATCACATCAAATAAGTCTTTAAAAAAGGATCTATCACTATTTGGAGGTGCATATATACAAACTAGAGTCACTATGCTGTTTTCAGCTTTGCCCTTCACTATAACATAGCGCCCCTCTTTGTCTTTTATTTCTTTATATATGTCAAATTTCAAAGATTTCGAGATGAGGATGGCTACGCCTCTTTTGTGACTATGAACACAAGAACTGTGGCAGATTTCCTTGTATCCACATTTTTTTAGTTTCTCGTGCTCTTATGGCGATAAATGGGTTTCCTGCAGAAAGATAACGTGCTTATTTTCTTTCTTTATTTTTGTCATTACCCTTGCCCTTTTGATTGCATTCCCAAGACCGTTTACATTCAGTGACATTATTTCAAGTTTTTGTATCATTAGATAATAATAAAATAAAATATAGCTCTTCCTCCCCCCAGTGCCTCCAAAACAAAAAGCAACAAAAATGAACTAATGAACACACACAAGTAATTAACCAGAACACATTGACTTCCAAAATGAGGTATTGGAAATACACTCTGGGTTATAATGTACGAAGCGAGGGCCCCCTCCCAGAACTAGTGATAACGCAAAATGAGTTTCACTCATTCCAGCTCAGACTTGTCATCCTCAAAGTAGGGTAAATATATTCATCAAGCCTATGGGGCATGCTGAAATTAAGTTAGGATAGGGAACGTTGAAACTCCTGTAGTCGATCGCGTACGCGTTTAATAGTTCCCTTATCTCTGTGGCGAGGGACGAGTTGCCATGGTGATGCGTTCTCCAGCTGATCCAGCAGGGCAGCCGTGTCGCGTCCTCCGCAATCCTGGGGTTCTTCCACCTCGATTCCCTGATTTCTCATCTCACGCGCGGCCTCCGCCGGGGTGTGGTACAACCGTGGGCCCATGTCCCAATGGATTCGAAGGATAGTGAAAGGCCATTGAAATCGGATGCCTTTAGCCTTCAACGCGCTCTTTATATGTTTATAAGCTCGGCGCTGTTGCACCGCAGCCGCGGTATAGTCATGGTCAAAAGCTACGGGCTTGTCTCGTATGAGCATCTTCTTCTGCCACGCGTTTTTCAGTACAGTCTCCTTGGTCTTAAATTCAAGAAAGTTCACGATAATGGATCGTGGGGGTGCATCCGCATTAGGTTTGGGAACGATGAGCTCGTTGTATTTGCGGGTCTGTACCCTCGCTGATCAACTTTTCATTTCGAAGTAGGTTTTCAACGAAGGTTATTGTGGAGCTGCCCTCTTCTCCTTCGCGAACCCCGTAAATTCTCAGATTATTCCTTCTCCCCCTTGATTCCAGATCGTTAATCTTGTCCATCATCTTCTTTTGCTCCTTTAGTGATTGTCTAAGCATGTCATTAGCTGTCGCTGACCAAGTCTCAAGCCCTCCTATGCGACTCTGGGCTTCTTCGAGTTTTTCACTCTGTTCCTGCAGCTTTGTCACTGTTAGTTGTTGGTTGATGTCTTGTTTAAGAGTATTCATCTCTTGTTTAATGTCCGCTTTGAATGCATCCAGATCCGATTTCAGCTCCGCCCGTAGGCCACTTATCTGCTTGCTAATAGTTAGCATAGTTTCGTGTAGGGTTTGCGTTGTTGTCTCGCCGTCGCCATCTTCTTCATCAGTGTTCGCATGTGCTTCGTCTTGTTCAATATTTTGCTGTTCTTTATCTCCTTGTATTCTCCTAGGCCCTCTTTTGCCTCCCCCTGGCATATTTTCAGACAAAATAGTCTTTCAGAAGCAGTCAACTTGAATTTCAGGGGAAAATACAACCCAACTTTGAGGAGTTCAAAGACTAATCCGCCATATTGGTCAGCCGTCCACCGGAAGTTCAAGGTCTAACTTCTCAGTGGCTGACAAGCGCAATCCCTCAATAGCATTAACGAAAGATGACTTCCACGCCCAATAATTTTCTGGGCGATCGTCAAACTTGAAAAGTCCCGAGTTAACAAGCTCTCTGCGTGCTAAGTACCTAGCAATCTCACTCATATTAGAGTCATTTTTTATTGGCGGCTGTGGTGTTTCTTTACATGGGGAGGAAGTGAATGGCGGAACTTGGGGATTGTGACAAATTGTTTGCATTGATCTTTGAGGCTGTTGCATTATACTCTCAGTATCAAGTTTATTACAGGAATCTCTGACACCCCAGGCTGTAAAACGATGCTGCATTGGGGGTGTTTCATGCCTGATTACATGAACAATGGGCTCTAGAGGAGCTTGATATGACTCAACACCTTCTGGCGGCATTAACCCTATTTGAGACTGGCTCATGATGTAATCACGAGTGCGATCATAACCCTCTCTCATGTCTGAGATCTTTTCTTCGAGCTCACTTTCTGCTGCTGCTTCCAGCACCTTTGCCTCAGCGATCGCTGCTGCTACTTCACTTTCATGCTTTAAAGCTGATAGAGATGCTTCCATGTGAGCCTCTGTCACTTTCAGTTGAGCTTTTTCAATCATGATTTCAAATTCTTTTTTAAGGAATTCAGTCTTGGCTTGTGCGGCTTCCAGCTTAGCGTGAGCTTTTGCAGCAGCTTTGCTAGCTGATGAGCTTCTTGATCTATTAGTTGATGCAGAAGCTATAGACCTTGTTTCTAATGCTTGACTTTGCTCTGCTGCTTCTTCAACCTCAGTAGCTTTCTCCGCCATCATGTATCGCTAATGCCGTCTAGGATTACCAGGCGTGATGATGACTGAGGAAAGATAGAGGTAGAGCTTGCTTTCCTTGAACTATAGTGCCCACTGAGGGGTTGCTTTTTTACTATTCTGTCCTAGATTCCTGTTTCATCTACGCAAAATTGACAGATAGCTAACAGGAGTCAGAAAAGGTCAGACGCTGTAGTAAAGTTGAGGGTTTTTACTGTTATGTTCTTTCCTCTTTCTTATTCTTTTTGTAAAACTGAAACATACAAAAATTACAAATGTCTTGTTACAAAATGTTCTCAAAATAAACAAATTAATTCCCCACTGTGTACAAATATTATTTGAACATGTATTCCAAAGATTACATTCAGCTTTGCGTATTGTAGTTACTGTTGTTAACAAATCACCATAGAATAGTTTTTAAGCTCAAACCTATGAATTACAAATATATACACATACACATTTGCATAAAGCACTGAAAAGAAAAGATAACAAACTTACAAGCAAAAGCTCTCCAAGGCACAAATGTAAAGGAAACAGAGAGAAGATATTTCTTGACCAACCGCATGGATAGAATCTGGAACACTGAGGTTATTTCCTGATCAACCTCTAACCTAAGGGTCACATGATCTGAACAAACCACTTAGAAAACAGTACACAGTTAACAATGTTCATTTTGTTGTTACATCAAACTACCACAAGATGGTGCTAAAACATAACTAACGAATGTGTGCCATGACAGAAACTATAAACTGATTTTAATGTGACTGTTTCATACATTATTTATTATTATTATTATTTGTAATCTTTTCATTTTTGTATTAATGTCACCCTTTTTTTATTTATTTTTAAATCAGATTCATATAGGTGTTCACAGTATCATAGATAAGTGATGCATTTTAAAAGTGGTCAATCACAACCACCTATAAAAAACCTATATTTCTTGTTCTTTCTGATAAACAGCCATAGAATGGAATGTAAATTATGGTATTTGTGCTATATTTTTAAATTGCAGCATACAGTTTTTATTATAAAGGGGCATAGCTTTTGCAACTCAGTACTCAATACTCACTACTCTCGAGTACTTTTAAATGAGCTACTCTTTTTATCTTACTTGAGTAGTTTTTAGGACAGGTACTTTTACTCTACTCACACTACATTTTTTAAGAAGTAACAGTACTTTTACTTGAGTATTATTTTTCAAAACTCCTTCCACCCCTGAATAGTTGTAGGCAATTTTAGTCCCAAAAGCATGCAAAGATTCACTACTAGTGTAGATTCAAAACTACTGCAAATGGTATGGTACCTTGGATATACTATTTTAAATGTACTTTGAATTGGGGACAAACTAATTTAAACCTGCATACAGTTTGAAACAGATGCAAATTCACAAGCAGTTCTAATACCCCCTGCTATCATAATATACCCTGTTGAAAAGACTAGCATGAACTTTAATGCTCTTATAAGATGGGTTATGGTGCTTAGTGCTTGTATAGCTGGTATACCAGCATAATGTCGTTCACTATATAAATTTATCTTTGACCAGTATGGTCTTCCTAATTAAGCTTGTTGACCAAAGAAGGCTCTGTAAACTCATTAAAGGGATAGTTCAACCAGAAATGAATATTCTCACATCATTTACTCATCCATGTGCCATCCCAGATGTGTATGACTTTCTTTCTTCTGCAGAACAGAAACAAAGATTTTTAGAAGAATATTTCGCACTGTAGGTCCATACAATGCCAGTGAGTGGTGACCCGACCTCTGAAGCTGCATGGCATGAGGGTGAGTAAATGATGAGAGAATTTATATTTTTGGGTGAACTATCTCACTAAGCCTGCTGAGGGCACCAGGACACTATCCTGGTGACCAGCATCCAAAACACAACATTTGCTGGTGACCAGCAATGCAGTTTATTTCTTCTTCTTCTTCAACAGGGTATAAATCTATACCCTGTCTCTTGTATGTTTAGTTATTACCCTATTTTATTTATAGTTTGTCAGAGTTTATTATAAAGTTAATATTGTATATTATTTAGTCTCTGCTGGATGTAGCAACTGCTGCTGCACAGGAATTTCCTTTCAGATATCAATGACAAAAATGTATCTAAACAATTTAAACATGCAGAAATCACATGACCTATGGTTTTCTGTGCTGTAGCATGGCAGTCTTTATTTTAAATGTTTGCTTATTGCTTGTATGTCCTATGTCTTTAAAGATGAATATATCTTTACTAGGTGCCAAAAGAGCAATGAGGAAAGGTTTCATGGGGCACTGCAGTTCCACCTAAACGTCATAAAACTTTATGTCAGCATTCGGTCGGGGTTTTCCATGATGCCTTTTGTCTGATCCAGTTATTATTTGCACCTGTGCCTCGTTTCCCTTTTATGTCTTTAAACCCTTAGTTTTCCGCTCTGTGTTTGAAAGTTAGCACCCAGCTACAGTGAAGTGGTGAATGTTTGTGGCGCCAGTTGGATTCTCTTGTGGTACTCTGTTTTGGTACTCATTTATTTTTTTGGATTATCTTTTGAGGCCTTTTTTCTGCTGTACCTTCTTACCTTGTGGATTTATCATTTTACTTGGTGTATTACCTTTTTTCCTGGAATGACGTTTGACATTGTGGATTTATATTTTTTGCCTGAAGATCTTTACTTTTTATATTATTAAAACAACGTCTCTAGTACTGCTGTGTCTGCCTCATCTTTTGGGTTCTGCTGACCACTAGTGGCTCCGTTTGCTAAGTGACTGTTTCTCACACCGGAGACCCGGGTTCGAGACCGGGTCCTGACACTTTACATCGCACACATTAAAGGTCATATGATTTTACAGTACACCACAATGACTTTTCCCCATCAGCAGCCTCAGTAGATGCACATGCACATGGTTCTTTTTTTTGGTGTTCACAATTTTATTTTATCCTGCTCTGGTACCTTGGCTAGGTAACACTTCTGGTTCAACTTTATATTAGGTGTGTACAACTACTATGTACTAACATTAAAATAATACAATAAAATTTACTTTAAATTCTCACAAGATTCACATTAGCTGCTACTGAGGTTGAGGTACTTAGGTTTAGGAGTAGAGGTAGAGGTTTGGGTCAGGGTTGGGGTTGGGGAAATGTTAGGGGTAAGTTTTAACTACGTTTACATTAACACCAGATAGCGGGTTATTGTGAGAAAGCAGCGTTCCGGTTAACATGCACTGTATAAGTGGCGTACTCTTTACTTCCGTATACATGCAGCTCAGTCAGTAAGCATTAACTACTTTCATAAAAGCATGTAAATGACTAACTAAAAATGTAATTAACTGCAGTTTCTTTAAATGTACAGTAAGTACAATGCAACAACATGTATATAATGAGTACATTGTCTCATATACTTAAGTACATAGTAGTTAAAGACACCTAATATAACACTTCTTGTATTCTACCTGTATTATTCTCATTTGTAAATTGCTTTGGATAAAAGTATCTTTTAAATGAATAAATGTTTATGTCCTTCAAACATAAACTCTCTAATTACCCTTATTTGTTCTATTGAATATACCCTTTTGTTTGATAACTGACTTCATCTGACCTAAGTGGGTTTAGCTTTTGTACATTGACTTGAAACATTTTTAGAACTGATTCCAGAGATGGCAAATATACATTATCACATTCATAATTTCCAAATAAAACCATCACTTTTGTCTGACTTAGTTTGATTATTAGAAAATCTGTCCTCTGTACTTGGAAAAAGGGTGTAGGTATATTTATTGTGTATTTCCCCCCCAGTTCGGTGAATGACCACAGAGGCTTTGTCACATAGCAGCCCCTACAAAACACAAACCACAACGCTGCAGGAAACCAATGCGATGTCTCAATATTACCAAGTCTAAAAGAATGCATGAAGATCAATTTTGCCATGTTTACATTGTTCACAGCGATATCTATCATATTTGCTCGCAATTTATGTAAACCACTGTTTGAAATGTTGCTAGTTAAGCATATCATGTGTTATAAAGGTGTCTTGCTACCCATTACATTCGTATTTCACTTTTATTTAAAGGGCATGATTATTATTTGGTTATTTAATGGTAAATGTGTTCTGAAATGTCTACAGATTTTAAAGAAATTGTACATTGTGCATGATACACTGTAAGTGGTCACTGTATCACGTGCAAAACTCATTAATTATTATCATTTTTTCTTCATTCTGTACATCATGGTACTTTCCGTTGTGCAACACACCTACTGTATATTTAGGTTGACCTCAGCTTCATTGACATGAAGACCATTAAATACAATGATCTGTCTCTATAATTGCAAACGGAGAGCTGCAAATGTTCCTGTGAGATGATGGTGGTCGACCGAGAGGTGATTGGGGGGTCATTTTGTTTCCAAGCTGACAGGTGACATCTCTGTGGGAGGAAGCTATGATGTTCATTTTCCCCCTTGTGAGCTTTTATAAAAGTGCATGTTGTGGTAAGCTATAGGTATTACACATCAGACTTGCATGAGAGAAGATGAGGTCGCTATCAATTCTACTGTGCCTAGCTACAATGCTGCTCACTTATGTCACCTGCCAAAGTAAGAACTTTATGTCTCTGTAAAAAATGTTCATGCTTTTTACTGATAAATATAATAAATATGATGTTACCTGAAATGACATGATCTTGACTTAATGAATGTCATTCTGAGGTGTTTAAACTATGTTTGCAGTGAATGGCCTTTCATCCTGCCCTTGTCTCAAGACATCAAATACTATACTACGCAAGGAAAATATAATATATTACAAGCGACAAAAAGCAGGAATTTGCCATATTGATGCCATTGGGTGAGTTATTTTTCTTGTGGAACTCTATAAGTTATGACAGACCTGGGCAAACTACAGTATTAATCGTACAATTTGAGCTAAAAAGGCTGTTTTCAATAAAGGGTGTATTTCAAGTTCAGCATATTGAAAATTTTTTGATACCAAACCAGGTTTTAGGAACAGCATAAAAAAAATAAACACATTATTAACTATTTGTGCCATAAATATAACCTATATATTTTATTTTATCATCATGCTAATTTTTTACTTTCATGAATTTGTAGATTTAAAACAGTCAGAGGTAGTTACTGTTTGCTCCGATCCAGAAAAGCCTTGGGTGAAGAGAGCCATGGAATTTGTGGACAAGAAGAGGAAGGCAAATGAACCGACTGTGCGCCCCATAAACGCCATATTATCATTTAAAACATCATCTACACTGAATGCAACATAACCAGTGTTGATTACTAAAAACTATGCATATAAGTTAACATATAATCAAAATGTTCGTCAATTGTTCTGTATTATATAGTATCTGCACTTTGTTTATGAAGAATATATTCCTCTCTATGTGTAATGTTTATTTTCATTTTTTGTTTAGATGTGTAAAGGAGATAGATTTAAACTTGAAGTTAAAAAGTTACTTTAAATATAGGGGTGATGACAATAACCCACTCAATTAAAACAAATCAATAAAATGGATTGTGTTAATTCTAAAGAC